>NC_091665.1:1605000-1742500 GCF_042453785.1 Malus domestica | reverse complement strand
CAAAAATAAATATCATTCCTTTTTATGAGACACAAGAAATTAGGAAAGTTTAAGTCCAACAAAATTAGTCTTTACTGGTTAATTGTCCATCTGCAGTTCGACCACCACATCAATTCCAAGCACAAACAAGAGATGGATTGTGGATACACAGTACTAGTAAGCTTCACTAGTACAACTGTTGATGGAATTGCAATCTGAGCATATTCCAAAATAGCAGCAGCAGCAGTCCGGTGTACGTACCTTCTCCTTTCTTGTAATCTTCTGATCATATTCAGAAGATTAGCTGCGGTGTAATCTTCTTGCTAAAGGTTTCGGCTCCCTTGTTTTCCGGTCAAACCCTCTCACACAAATGAATCCTGCAAAACATAATTACTAATTTTATCAGCAACTGCATTATTTCGCCGTCTGTAGCAAGGAACCACATACATTCACTCATAAGTGCTACATGCAAATCAATGTTTCACATCATACCTTTCTTAAAGCAGTCCCGGATTTCTTTGGTCAATAAACCTGGTACGGAGAATGTAAGCTAACAAGCAAAATTTTCCAACCACTGTAATCAATTCCAAAACACATACATATACCTATAAATATTCCCGAGACACTGTTTCCACAATATAGCGTTCGTCTCCTCAAATGTTGTATCGATGACACAGGAACATCGATCGGGTTTTCACTTGTTTTATAATCAGCTAGCACCTGTTGTTCATATTATTATTTCTTCATACCAGTTTGGATAGTTCAAATAATATACTTCCTAAATAAATGTCAAGTTTAAATGAGAAAAGAAATAGGCTTTACCTCATTAGCTTGAAAGTATGTTCCGTTGAGAGGAAAAGTTCCTCGCATTGCCGTGCGACATGGTATCTGTATGAGGTTAGTTTTTGTTATCTTTTGTAGTTTTGGCATATGAAAAAATGCAGGTTAAAATACATGCCGAGGGTTATGGGTTCTTCCTCACCAAAATTGTTCCTAGAACAGTCTGGGCAGTGTCTTCACCATTGCCGCCCAAAAATTGTCCATTCTCATCAAAGCAAGCGGTTTGACCTTCAGTTGATCCAACAGGATTGGATAGTTTACCTGAATCAAAAGTTGCACAAACAACACCATCACACCAATGTCGGTCATGTCGGTTCAAGGACTGCATACTTTTGGAAGATTAAAATACAACCAGACACAACAATTGGCTAATCGCTCTTACCAGATGACCATACAACAAGAAGGTAAGGGCAGGGATCATCAGGTTCTCTTCTCTCTAGCTGCATTTGTTTTCATGGAAAAAAAAAATATCAGTGTCTGGAAGTCAAAGACATCTACATTTATGCCAGTATAATGTTTTAGAGCAAGAATGCTTGAGATATCTAACCCCTTTCAAAATGTGGTGAGCGTCTGGAAGTTCGTAGCTGCAGTTGAATATACTTTTGTCAGTACCTATATGAACTTTTAAAGTTTAAATTACAGTTGTACGTACTAAACAATTTCTTTTGAAGATTAAAATAAGCTCCTAAAAACCTCATTCATATCTCACCCTACGAAAATCAAACTATTTTAGGTTAATAAATGTTGCTTACACTTGATGCTTTGTCCTAAATTGGCTCATGCGCTTCGATCTGGGTGCGTGACTAGTTGGAACTGGAGCACTAGATTTTGACATGACAACTTCTTGAAGCGACTCACTTGTTCGGTTGAAACACTTCTGCTTACTTTGTGCATGATCAGCCTTTACAATTTTACACCCTTTAGGATTGACTTTGATTGTAGGATTCTTATCGTGAACCTTTATGCACAAATCTTCAATGTCCCCTTCACTCCTTGCACTTCATGAAACATATTTGTTACTTGAAATATCATTAACATAGAAGCACCGTATGATTTTAATTTTTTTAGTCAAATATGGGAAGTCTAATATCCCATGTCATGAACGTTGGATAATGAGTTTTGCGATACATTACAATCAAAAGATAGTGTGAAACTATACCTGAAGAGAAGATCAACTTATACGTTGTAGCAAAAATATGTCACATTGCATAGATTCGTAGACTATCGAACAACGTAATACTGCTCAATTGCCAGGTTGATTTCTCTTTCTTTTTACTTTGCAAATTGAATCTAAATGATTCTAATTATGTCCAAAAAATAAGTAGAAGATATACATAATTGAGCAAAGAACGAGAGATGAAACCTTGCAAAGTGTTGGCACTCTTCTCTCATCGGACATGCATTGCAATTTGGTTGATTTTTTCTACAGAAAACCTGTACAAGTACCAACTGAGAATGTGATGATGGAGAAACAAGGAATACGGAAAAATATATATTCTTTTCTTGTAACAGAGGTTGAATGAACAAGATGTATACCTTGCCGCATGTAATCATTTGGCAATGTAATTCATACCTGTCAAAGATTAGTACTCTAATCAACCAGTAATATTTGTCTTGATACATTCTGTAAACTGGAAAGCAACAATTTTATGGCATGGAGATTATATTGAATCGTCAAAAGAAATCTTATAATGTTTGTTCATCTCTTAGAAACAAAAAGCCATACAGTGTTTGTAGGTCAAGGGCAGACAGCCTTGGCCACATATATTTATGTATTGAATTTACCGTCGGGTACCTATGCAGAAAGAATGTTAGATGTTCAAGTACGATCTGAAAGTTCTAGTTTCACATTATTTGAAGGATCCCTCAATCGAAATTCTCTCTCTACATATATGTTATATTTCTGACCTCTTTAGATGATGATGTTGAAGCTTCCAATGCAATGGCTGAATAGGGATCCAACCAAGTCGCATAACTATCCGAACAACATTAGTATCAACCTAATGCAACAGAAGATATAAAAGAAAATTATCAAGCGGCAGAATGAAGCTCTTGACTTCCGATTCATGCTACTTCAATGTCTTACCGGGAAGGCATGCTGCTTCAGTGCTAAAAGCCGCACACACTCAACGCATTTCAAGCCAATTCCATCTATGCTCAACAGATACTTCCTGCATCATAGGGAAGCCTTAAATGTCCACATTCCTTTGAACATTTAATTATGTAAAATAATATTTGTCTCTTCAATGAGCTTACTTTACTCCTTCCGGGGAGGTATCTCTTAACCATTCGAGATCAATGCTGCCATGATCTCTCTTCAGTATATCAAGGAAACCCTGAAAAGTTGAGTGCAAACATATATTGACATTTTTCAAATGAAATTCATCAACCTAACCTGTTCTCAATCACCACAAGTTTTACCTTGATGCGTTCTGCGAGCTTATTGTTCATTCCTCTTCCCAAAATGCTTTTTGAAATTTCAGTTAGAGGTGCTTCTCTAACAGCTTCCCAGTCTAAAGAGTCCATTGTATCATTACTTCTCTCTTTTGTTGTTCTTCTGGTGTAATAAATGTACTCTAAAAAATCCCAACCAACAATGCTTCTCACATTTTTTTCGTTCCTTGCATAATCACATGCTTGCTCCATTTGAATAGTCGGATATTTTGCAGCAAGTGACATAAAGGCAGAACTGCACACCAACAAGAGGTCCACATTTACCGTTTTCCATAGGACAATATAAGCAGGTCAAGGAGTAATAACATCTTACCTTGATGACTGATCTTTAGCATTTTGAGTTAAAAATGCCCCAACAACCGAGTCCACTACGGAACCTCTCCACGCTGAGAAATGTCTATTTCCTGCAAAAGTTAACATTGTGCTATGAGAAAAGGCTTGGAAAATTAACCAATCAACTTCTAAAAAATTGCATATATATGCTTGGATTCAAAAAATCCATTTGCCACCTTGGACTTGATTCATGCAGGCAATGAAAGAATTTGCTCGTTTACAGAACAGTTTCGTTTCTTCTTCCCACCATTCCTCCTTGTCTTTAATATTGTCTGATACATCTTTGCTCCAATCAATCTGAGGTTGTGCATGCCATCGCAGGGTTGAATCAGAAGGCCCTACTTGATGAACAGATTTATTGCGCTTTCCTAAAATATCTCCATGTGCCTTCTGATCTTGTTTCATGGATTGAGCTTGTGTATCGTTTTGTACTTTTCGAACAGAAACTCTGTTATAACGTCCAACATTGGGCAACTTTTGAGCAGTAGCACACTTGGATGACCTAGTTTCTTTCAATTTTACAGGTTTTGGAGATTTCGTGCGCTTGCCACCAATAAGTATTTCTCCTTTGGATTTATCTTCCATTTGTATTCTGACGCTCTTCGGTTGCTTGTGCCTCAAGTATATGGCATCGTAGCCTCTCTTCTTAGACGTAGATTTATCCTGCGCAGTTGATACATCAGTGACACGACAAGGAGTCGCAGAGCAGTCATCAACATAGCTACTGAAGATGTTATTAGCATCTGCCGCTGGCCCCATTTCTTCAACTTTTGTATTGGAACTGAACCTAAATTAAATTATACAAGTATTAGGTACTATTTTAGTTTAGGTAACATTGAAGGATGCAAAGAAAGAGAACGATCGTTGTGAGCAAATTATTCCTTCTTGTTTGACAGACAAGTAAGCCTCATAACGACATAAAAAACAGCAATCCCAAGTACATCTTCTCTTGAAAACAACAACAATGATTTATTTATTTTAAACAAAACAGAGGATTATACGATATTAGCTCTTCGTAGTAGAACAACGTACGACCCTCAAACCCGAAGGTGAATGTTCCTAACACTGCTGTGGCAGCCTACTGCCCTTCCCTCCATTTCTTTAATTAAACTAATAGTAAGCGAAAACAACAACAATTAAACAACAAGATAATTAAAAAAAAACTAACAAATATATTATACAACATATCTTGTTTGTAATCTGCGTACAACAGCAGCGATTCAGCATGCATGCATGAATTAATGACATTTACCTTGTGTTGTAATCTGTGTGCTCCTGGGGTCAAAACTAAACTACTAGCCAGTAATTAATCGGAAAAGGGGGAGATTGGTAGTAATTAAAGTAGTTAATTAATTAATTACCAAGGAGTAGCAGAAGAAGAAGCCACGCTTTGAAAATTCTTTGGCTCCAACTCTGCAGTCTTGTTTTTTATCTCATCATCTCTTTGTTCCAAACGCTTATTAGTCTTAAATCTTCTTCTTGTGAAAACTTTAATATCTCCTGCTGCTGCTGCTGCCGCCATTAACAAAAGGTGATTAACATGCAAGCACAAATTATTACCAAGGAAACAAAACTAACAAAAGGTGATTAAGCAAGAACATGGGCAGCATTACTTGAAGATGAAGGCTTGATTACGGAAGACATGGGAGATAAACTGTGTCATCCACTTGAAAGCTTCGAAGGTTGGGAAACGTTGGGTTGTGCAGGTAGAAATATTAATTAAAGAGGAAGGTGGGAATCGGCGGTGGTGGGGTGGATGATGTGACAATGGGCAGGGCCGTGGTTTGATCGCCACGTTTAAGTAGCATTTGACATGTCTTTTCTTCATAATTATCATTATTACAACCCATTTTCTTAATCTTGATGGACCATGGATGGTTTTTCGGTTCTCAAATCTGGACTACGACTCGTTTTTCGTTCGCATTTGGATCGTTGGAGACCAAGTTCGAGTCCAAAAATGCTCTAATTGGTTTTTCGTTCGTTTTTCGTTCGCAGTTGGATCGTTGGAAACCAAGTTCGAGTCCACAAATGCTCTAATTGTTCCTTAGGTTCCTTCATGGCCTAACGCTTCTATACCACCAAACCGAAGCTAGTCAATTCAGCTTAAGAATGATCAACCGGATACTTAAGATCACGTTCACCTCCGATGTATAAAGCGGAACAATGAGACAAGGTTCACAATAATCAAATCGACAACGCCATATTATTTCGTACAAGATACAATGCTGACCCTAACAACCTGAAAAAACAATATCTAAATCGACGACTTAAGAAGTAGTTCTGGACTGTATTCCTATGTGGGATTCAAGAAATCAAATCATTCTAAGTAATCTATGATTTACTAGAAGAGCAACTGGCCTCTTTTGACGAGAGATTTCCTTTGCGTAACAAATGGTTCAATTCCGGTTTTACCAAAGAAGACTTAATTTTGTGGAGCTCGTTGTAAAGACCCGCTTGCAGTTGCTGCGGAGAAAGCAGGTCTGGCCTTTCAAAAGCTTTCACTGCTGAGTTTGCTGCACCATTAATCTGTCAGGCAATAAGGGTAAGACGTAGGACAAATTAAAATTGATCATTCTTTCAGCATCAGAGAATTGTTGAATGGAATGGTTTTTCATGTTCAGTAACATAGCAATCAAATATCTAACATTTTCTATATCCCACGGCCTAAGAAGCAGAGACAGAGCTAATCTACATAAGACAGGTCATTTCTACAAAGCTTTGCTGGAAGAATTCGCCATAAGGCAAGCAACTGAATAGAATTTTTACAGTGAACACGAGATACATACAAGGCATATATAAATATATTATTTAAGGACCTAAAATATAACAAATAAACAGATATCATGATTTTAAAACCCAACAAGATCTTGAATATATAGGAACATATGATTAAAACGTACTTATATGTATCTGCAACCTGCCATTTTCTATCCCAACTAGGACAACTGTATCCACATAAAATACGAGAAAGGAAACATATGCAAAAGTCTAGCGACTGCTACTCGGTTTATAATTTAGGTATCATCTGCTTAACACGTATTCTCTTGATGACCACTATCTAACGACTCCAGAAAGGTTGAACATCATGTACTTGCTACAGTTTAGGTCTACCACTGCCCAGCCTGCAAACAAGGTGAACTTTATGTTTTTTATCTCGCAAAGCCACACCTTTTTTTTTTCTGCTGAGAAAATTTCTATGGTGAACCTGCTAATGCATGATGATGGGTAGGTGAAACTCAACTTTACAGGATATTTTGTGCTCCTTGGCTCACAAATTCCCTGAATCCAGGGATCAGCCAACTCCTCAGCAGATATCCTTGCATAGGGGAAAGACTCTGGGTTATCCTTGACGTCTAGCAATGTAAATCATTTCTTACAGTGAGATTCTAAAGCCTTTTGGTGTTTGTTGACCAATGGATTTCTAAATTTATCTAAACGGACAACAAACAAACAGTCTATATGTATTTTTATCCAATAAAATCAGCACAGAAGGTTAATGGCTTGCGTGGGAAAACAAGAATCAAATGCACAAACCAAGAACTATTACTAGGTTACTTGCAAGCTAAGTCTCAATGGCAATCAGGGGCAAAGTCTCTAGCTCAATGGAAACAGCAACATGCTATAAAAGCAAATGCTGACAGAATATAAATCACTATTGATTCATTCTGTTGGGTCAGTTTTTGTTCGAGTTTAAAGCATCATTCCGTGCGGTCAAAACTTAAATCATACTTAATCCTTAACCAAAAATAAAGAATCCTTGATCATACAAAAATACAAGCTTCAGTCCCAAACGTGTCATCCAAATGTTATCATACCGAATGCGAAGCCATCTTAATCAAAGTTTTAGGATAATTACGAGCTGGAAATTCATCATCATACCGAATGCGAAGCCATCTTAATCAAAGTTTTTGCAAGCGGCAGTATGCAAAACCTGAACCAAAGCACAAATAATGGAGGCTTAAACTGAGGACTATAACAAATTTCCAATTTTTGTTTCCAACGGGTGAAAATTAATAACATCCCAATTATATCCCAATTCTTTTTCTTCTTGTTTCTCACTAACCAACCAGTGGGTTTCAAGCTAAAGTATTTCAAAAATAAAAAAACTTACATCCCTCGGCCACCAGCAAGAGCTTCCTCTGATGGGTCTTTCAAGTCATCAATTCTGAAAAATTAATCCTAATTATTTCACGCTTAATTAATTACGTTTAGAGAGACAGAGAGAGAGAGAGAGAGAGAGAGAGAGACTTACACCCAACCGTAACGGCGGTCGAACAAAAGGCGTTTGGAAGGCGAATTTGAGGACGCTGTAACGGAGAGTGAGGAAGCAGCCGAGGACGCCATTATCTCTCTCCCTCTCTGAATGTCTCAAGTGAGAAAACAAGAGACGAAGCAGGACAAGTCGTTGGAAATTTGGGCTGAATGTGATATGGGCCTGGCCCATTTTCTTGTGGTACTTTTCGTAAATAGAGACAACTACCGCAGTTAATATTTGAATAACAGTTCCACATTACATACCGCCTCAATTTGCCCGCTTCGCTCGAATCTCCCTTGGCTCTCTCTCCCGATTCTCTCTCTCTGGGAGCTCTGGGAATGGCGAACGTGAAAGAAACAGCTCAATTTCCACAAAAATCTATGAATTCAGGTACTTTTCCTTTTCCTTTTCACCGATTCATCAATTCACCCCTCTCATTTTTCCTCGGAAAATTTAGAAACTGAGTTCTTAATTTGAATTAGTCTGAATTCGATCATTTTCCAGTGGAGCAATTATCTGTTTGATTCAAATTCTGGATAATTTTATTGTTTCGGTTAACTATTTGATTAGAATTTCGATTAGAAAGATTACGATTGATTTGTGCTGGAAATGGTAGAATTAATGGAGTGAAGAAATCTTAAATGTTGGATTGTGATTGCAGGTGGTGGTGGTGGGGTTTGTATGATGAGCAATACATGGAGGGACGAACAACATCCGTCCTTCATCAACTTCGTCTCCGCTTTCCTCGCCGCAAACTCCTTCCGCCTCAACTTTGTCCCAATTACCCCCGTAATTTCCTTCAATTTAATCATATGATCTCATGCTAAAAGGACAAAAGAAGTGAAAAGAAACTAATTTTGGTGCATCTGATGGTTGGATTTGCACTGCAGGACTTCATTTTCAACTGTGGGGGTTCATCTGTGGCATTCATTTTCATGACTAGCTTGGATTCCGGTACCATCTCGCAATTCTTCGGCAGGTGAACGAGTTAATTGCTTTCATTTTTCAGTGCCTCTTGTATGCGTGTGTGCACTTGTGTTTTGTGTTTGATGTGATCAATTTTATTATCTGTACAGAGTTCAGAAGCTGAAGCTGCAATTTGCAAATCTATACGTTGTCATCACGCTCCCAACCAAGGAGCAAAACGATTTGTTTGTTCGTTCTTACTTCAAGTGAGCTATGTCAAAACTCGAAAGAAACTTCTGTCCAATTGATTTTTGATATGTCAAAACAACACAAATGGTTTCTCAATCTGTGAAGATTCGGGATGGAACTCGGCAAGCCAACGTTCGTTCTGGTTAAGGACTTGGAAATGGGGTTCGAGAAGATAACGAAAATAGCTCATTCTCGTGGGGGTAATAAAATCTTCTCCAAAGCTCACTTACCATATTCATGAATTGTTTTCCAAGTAATTTGTCTAAGAATCTTAAGCAAACACTAATATTACAGTGTGCAAGCGAGAGGATGCCACAACAAAATTGAAGGCTGAGGTTAGTGTGAATTTTGACCGTATTTATGTAGAATGCTTTTATTTTTAGGAGTTAGGACCTCAAAACATCGCCATTTTGTTCAATTTTGTTGGAGAAGAGGAAGCAAACAGTGCAAACACCAGGCATACTGAGAAAAGTGATCACAGCCATTCCGGGCATCGACAATCATGATGCAAATGCGGTACTTTAACTCATCCTAATGAACGGAATTGAATCGTATAATCATACGTTGGTTTCTTATTCTGGGTATTTTGTTCAGCTTAACCAGGCTATCGGATCAATCGAAGGAATTGCCAAGGCATCAAAGGAGCAGATTATGGAAAACACAGACCTCTCAGCTGACAAGGCACTAGTGCTTTCAAGGTTTTTCAGAGATCCAAAGTTTTACCTCAGTCCTAAGATCAACTGAGAGGAGTAACTCGTTTATCTCAGTAAATGTCAAAGTACTGCTTTAAACACAATCAGGGTCACGTATTGAAAACCATGATTATTATTATTTCTCTTTTTAGTTCCGTACATAAAAGATTTGAGACGGTTTCAGGAGACAAATAACGTGTTTGCATCTGCTTAAACACTACCGAATGAACGACAATTATATACTCCCAAATCCCTAGCAGGTAATAACTATTCCTCATATCAAGAAGCTACACTTACACTTCTCAGGAGCCACAACAGATCCGCATCTCCAAAAGCTAAACTACTCAGGCTGTGTTACACCATATTTCAATCTTCGGGCTATGGGCTTCCCACCTATGACGGGGCACCAAGGTACGAAGCAAGCCGCAACAGGTCACTGAAGACTCCACCAGCAGTGACTTCAGCACCAGCACCAGGTCCACGTATTATTAGGGGTTGAGCTTTGTATCTAGTTGTTGTGAACGCTATTATATTATCTGCCCCGGAAAGCTGAGCAAATGGATGATCATTCTTGTACGTCTGCAGCTTCACTTCCCCTTTCTGATTGACCATGTCAACCACCCCAACGAATCTCAAGACCTTCAGATATCAAAAAGAAAAGTCAGGAGGGAAGATGAGAATCATTTAAACATATCAGAAACAAAACAAAAAAACAAGAGGGAAAAGTGCTTGTCATCTACTATATGATTATATATCCCTGCCCAGAGAACTCAGAAAATAAAAATATCCACATTCTCTAAACTATTATCGCCAATAAAAATCCATAGCGCATGTCAACATAACGTAAAGAAATAATGCATCATCGAAGGAAACCAGAATGATATGATTCAAATATTTGTAAGAGACGTCCAATGGCCCATGGACAGCTAGTAAGCTTCTAAACAACTACTCGATTAAAATATTGATCAAATATTGCTAGGTTAAGATTGTGGTATCACACAGGAATGCATATGAGAGATACTTACTCCTCCTGCATCCTCAGCTATCTCTCTTTTCTTACTCATCTCTTGATCAAATTGTGGAAGTTTTTGCATGAATTCCTCGGCTGATGCACTATCCTGAAAACATCTCATCCAAAATTCAAATGTTAATGGTGAGCTTTTGCACTTGGTAACGTACATTAGACAATGATTTTACCTTCAACGGTTCCGGCACAAGGCTTTCAACAGGGATGTCAGAGAGCTCCAGCTTAAGACCAGATTCTCTAGCAAGAATTATCACCTGCATTTGATGGTTTTACTTAGGTGGCAAATCGCACACAAAACAAAGAAGCAAAAATCAAGAAAGCTGAGATTGGAGTTTGGGCATGGGGGCCCAAATAAGATGGCATTGATCTTTTATCAACAATGCAAACTATAGGGTCTCATTCAAAATTTGGGGACGTAAAACTGATTAAACAGACCAAACATCATCACATTATAAGCCTACATAACTAAGCGGACAAAAAATAGGACATAGCACCTTTCTGCAAACATCTGTTCCAGATAAGTCATCCCTTGGATCCGGCTCAGTATAACCTGCCTGCTTTGCTTCAGCCACCACCTCACTAAAAGTGCGTCCTCCAGTGAAATTGTTAAAGATATAACTCAGAGTACCACTGCAACATCAAATGATAGAAGCAAGGCTTTTGTTAAAAGTCATATGAGGTGTGCATTTGCAGACATCAAGATTTTACATGTAAACAAAGGAATTACTCCATTAAAAAAGAGAGGAACTACTCTTGTAATATTTCAATTTGCACAGAGAGAAGATATAAATCAAAAGTTCTCCATAAACCTGAAGATGCCCTCAATACGCAATATTTTGTCTCCAGTTTCGAGGAGACCTTGTAATGTATTAATAATTGGCAGACCAGCTCCAACAGTAGCTTCATAGAAGTAATGTGTATATGATTGCCGTTGAAGAGCTCGTAATTTTAAATACTGCATGAAGAAAAGCAAGTCATAATCGATTAAACCCAAAAAAAAACACACACATGCACGTACACAAGATATGAACACTATTATTGCATTCTCAGAATGCATTAATATTTTTCTAAATTTTTCTTAAACAGAAATTAAATCAAAGTCAAAGTTAAAAATAAGTAATTTCTCTTTTTCTTGCAAGTCAGTATATGGTAACGCTGCAGGGGGACTCAAGTCAAGCATATCAAACAAAGTAATATGATAAAACTAAGATATGGAGGTCGAAGTGTGAACTCAAAATAAAATCCTTAAAAAAAAACAAATATAGCAGCTGAGCTGAGTATAATTGCTACTAGAAAATTTTGTGGGATTTCAATCAAATTTCACATGGAATCTCCAGAAATCAATAAAAATGCTATTAAACTCCATAAATTTATAAATCCAATCAAATCCTCAATTTCCCAATTGAATACACCCCACATTAAATTTGAAAGACAAATATTGGGATCCTTTATATAAAAGAAAAGAGTCAAATTCATATTAACATTGTATCATTTTGCATAGACATTTCTGGAAATTTTTGTGCAAGATTATTAGAATAATTAAACATGTAAATAGCTGGTTTTATCACCACTTTGTTCAGACAAGAAGGTATAACTGAAGTCTCTCCTCGAAATGTAAAAAACCAAGTGTTAGGAATCAAAACTCATCGCTCACATCTCAAAGAGAAACAGTAACAACCAAGAGTCACAAAAAGCAAAAGTGAAAATAATTAAATTGATAAAGAACTGGAAGATATAAAACTTGAACAAAAAAAATTGGTGGAGACCATAAATAAGCATAATCATGGCTTGTTAACCGTGTAAATCGTCAGAAAGAAAAACATATCCCAAATACATGGGTTTTGGATGAAAGACTATTAATGAAAAGCGCACTTGGGTAGATAAACTAAGTAAAGAAATGGTTGATGTTCTTGTTCTTGTTCTTTTCAGTTAATTGGAATTATACATACTACTGAAACAAGAATTTGCAATTAGATATCCTCAAAGATACAACACTCGAAAGAAATTTGCATGTATAAAAAGACATCTTACTTGATCAAGCGGCCCTGAATTGGCCTTTTTGTTGGGAGTGACTACGTGAATTCCTTTCCGCAACCAGTCATAGTAATGGCTTGCAATACTAGAGTCAGCTGTGCAGTCAACCAAAACAGTATTTGGAATAAAATGATTCCCATGTACATGCTGCACAAACTTTTCCATATCTGCCACAGCTCCTTTCTCTTTTTGAAGTTCTCTCCATCTAGATAAGTCAACACCCCTACAACAATGAAAAATTAAAAAGTAAATTATGGTCCTCAAAGTGAAACTGTAGAATGACAACGATTTAAGAAGTAAATGTATTTAACTAACTACTACCAGCCTATACGAAGCAATGGATGACTTTATTTTTGTAAATTAAATATAAAAGATACAACGGAAAAGGTTGAAATTCAACAAGAATAACAAGGAGAAAAACTTTTAAAACGTATATATAGTAACTGGACTGTAGTAAGGGGCAACTTCTGCTACTAAATGTTGGTCAATTATCAATTCAAAAACATTTCATGAACGACATGTATGAATTAGACCACCACCATTGTCAACTTCAGATTATGCAAAGCATTTGATTAAATAATATTCCATTGAAAGCTTTTTAACTTACGCCTCACTCAAAAGCATTGTCCGTGAGCCAGTGATTCCCATAACACGCAAATCGATGTTAAACTCTTCCTTGAGGGTAGCTGCCTGTAAAGATTTGAGAAATTAAATTTTTTTGAATTGCCCAACCTAATGAAAGAAATTCAAAGTACCTGGTTTTCATCAAAGTTTGGTTAATAAGCAAGCAGCAATATATAACTTATGACGAACATGATTAAAGTTAAGGAGGATATTTCAATTGGTTGGGCCGTAAAACCAAATTTTAACTTGTATGTCGCTGTAAACGAACAACTTGCATGCCCTCAGAATGTTTTTTACCATTCATTGGCTGTGTTTCCTGTGCACAAACTTGATGTGCTTATCTCATCACATAAACAGGAGAAGAATGAATTCAGTACAATTCAACATCTTACTGCTCTCAAATCAAAATCAGACTAGGATGGGTACTCGTATGTAAAAACCCAAAAAGGCCACAATCAAAGCACACAGAACAACAAAATCTGACTAAACGGAGCCCTTCTAAGTTCTAAACTTCTAAGTGCCATGAATAATTTTCACTGACAGATGACCTTACATGTGCTATATTGTACAAAAGCCTGATAATAACAGAAGAAAAAGCAAAATAAAGTACCTGATCCCTTAATTGATCTAGTAATGTGGCACCAATCAGACCAGGTCCGATGATGCCCACCGCTATTGTGGTTCTTGAAAGATAGAATCTAGAATGGACAGCTCTCAGAGCCCTAATACAATCCTCCCGCTTTATCACTACAGTAATATTGTACTCAGTACAACCCTGAGCAATTGCACGCACATTAATGTTTGCCTGCATTTCATAAAACAGTTTAGATCCCTTCGTATTGTAAATAATGGATTATGAGAAACACTTGGAATCAAAGCCTATAGCAGCCCATATTCTAAACCAGTGTACAAACCATGAATTGTTAAATCAAATAAAATAATCCAACTTGTTGCTAAAATTAATAGAATAATAATTAATCCCTTACCTTTGCCAGTGCATTGAAAAGAGTTGCACTAACTCCTGGAGTACTGGCCATTTTTTGGCCAACTGCTGCCAAAATACTACAGTTTGGAATGACTTGAACCTGAGAGGGAAGAGGTGCCAGAAATTGGTATTAAAAAATGAAACAAAGATACATTCAAACATACTTAAAATAAAATAAAAAACAGAGCGCAATCAAAATTTCAGTATGGAAATAAACTAAGAAGGAATAAACTATTCAGTAGTCACGAGGAATAAAACATATCTGAATAACTTTCACATTAAATTCATGTCACCATTTTCAACTCTTCTTATAATTCTTTAGCTGATCCACAAAATATGGGTCCAATAAGGTTTTTCATAAGTAAACAATAAACTAATTGTCAATGTCAGTACATTATCCTTGATCTGCTTAAGTTACGTATCAAGCAACCTGGTCAAGAAAATTAGCCCAATAAAAAGTAAGAACCTGAGAAAGACGCCCAGCATTCAAAGCCTCACGAAATCTAGACTGCAGTAACTCAGAAACAGCATTTACTTCCTTCTCAGGGACAGCAAAGCACACAGAGTGCTCACTACTAGCCTACAGTGAACCATCATTAACAACATTAAGCATCATAGATGCTCTACGCTTTCAGCATACCATGAACACAAATTCAGAGGATGACATAACCTGAGATATCATAATAACATTAGCCCCAACATCCTTTACAGCACTGAATATATCACTTGCTGTACCAGGAACACCAGCCATTCCAGTTCTGTGACAAACAAAGGAGAATGTTACAAATGGGGGAAAGTAATCTTTAAATTATAATCCAGCAACACTGTAATGCACAGCTCACCCTTCCACATTGACAAGGGCCAAGTTGTCTATTGTGGCAAATCCTTTGACAAACGACTCCAAACCCTGATCAGTTTCATCCTCAGTAGGGCGACAAATTTTTGTTCCAGGTGCAGCAAGGTTGAAAACGTTCCTTATTATAATTGGAATGTCATATTGCATCACTGGGATGATAGTGCGTGGGTGCAGAACATTTGCCCCAAAATAAGACTGCACATACATGTATATCAAATGTCAGATTTGTAAACGCACCAATCTCAGAAACTTTGATAGAAAGTAGTGAGGTTCACCATTTCCCAGGCTTCTTGATAAGACAGAGTCTTCAGAATCACTGCCTCACTGACTGCAAATGAAGATTTCTTATCATTAAATTAAATCCCACAGAAACTCGGTAACATTTTTAACTTTCCTAGAATGGCATCAACCAATTATTCTCCCCGCCCCCCAAAAAAAATGTACACCGGTATTCAAATTTATAGTTAATTAAAGGTTTATGATGTTTTATACTGTTTACTAAATACAAAGACAATACGAACCTTTTCTGGGATCTGCACTATAGACTCCATCAACATCTGTCCAAATTGTGACTTGACCGGCCTTGAATAAGGCACCCATGATTGCTGCAGAGAAGTCACTTCCATCTCTCTTCAAAGTAGTAGGAATATTTTGAGGTGTGCTAGCAATGAAGCCGGCAGCTACAATTGTTTTTGATGGGTTTTTGGAATACCATTTCTCAAGTCTGTCTTCAGATTCCTTTAAATCAGGATCAACTTGATTAGAACTTGTAGGATTTACAATAAGCACTTCCCTTGTATCCATCCAATTGCAATCTAACCCATTCTGCAGAAAGAAATCAAAGAATAATAAAAAGATATTAATATATCAGACAACTAGGAAAAGTGACATTCAGCAAATGCTCTTGAAAATTGAACAAACCACCATTATACCTTTCTAATAACACATGACAACATCTGCGCAGACCATAACTCTCCATGTCCGACAACAAAATCTGTGAACGATTCTGTCGCATGACCAGCTGCCAAAAGTAAGGAAAATAGTCAACCTGATAAGCTCCAAACATTTAAGTTTATCCAAACTTAGAAGAGTGGACATCAGCAAAAATAACAGGTAAATCTAGATTACGTGGCACAACAACTATGACTAGGAAAATAACAAATTCACCATTACAGAAATAGCGGATGATAGGGGCACTAACCCTTTTATGTATTATAATCCATTCTGCTACTTTATTGTAATTAATAGAAAAATGGGAAGAGTTAAAGAAGTCATTAACTCCATTCCACACTACTAAGGATTCAGATAAAAGAATTCGTCTTCTATGAAAGAGAACACTGGCTCGTATTGTTTGTAATATAAACAAATACACAATACAAGTAACAATACTAAACATGACCAGTTTGAATTCTGATGGGAATTGAAATTACACAACAAATTTATTTTTTGTGAAAATCCGTTTGAGAGTTTATACAGATCAGAGAGCCACTAATGTCCTGATGTTTGATGGAAAATTATAAATAAATAGAGAGAGATAAAAATGTAGTACCAATGTATATAGCACGAAGCATCGCTTTCAAGTTACTGATGTCGTGATGCAATTGTGCTAAGAAACTACTAAGATCATCCCCATCAAGTAAATCAAGAGCTGTAGATTTGTGCTTTTCTAAAACGGCATCTAATGCAGATATGTAGGCCTCATCTCGTGATTGAGCCTTGTAGATAAGATCATACATCATGTCCGTTACCTTGGACATTGCCGAGACAACTACCATCTTCCTCTCTGAGTCATCACTAAGAATTATTTTTGCAACATTCTTAATTCTTTCTGAACTCCCCACACAGGTGCCACCAAATTTATGGACGGACCAACAGTCACCTTTAGGAAGCTGAACTTTCTCTGGGTATGCATTTACTGGAGTATCTACTAATAAAGGAAAGGACCTAGAGTTAGATGAAAAGCTAAATATACAAGATCCTGAGGGAAAATTTGTATAGTTTTTGGAGAAGTATGGGAAAGAACCTGTGACTGACGCAAAGATACGGGTTTTGAGTGACCTTTTCCTTTCCAGCCCAGAAACAAAACCCATTCTGCAAAAGGCAACAAACCTCCAAGTCAATTGATAAATAATTTAAGATAACCTAAAGTATCAACAAATATGTTCCACATGGAATAAGGAGTCATATGTGGATCAATTTCATTATTTGTTTCCTAGTCAAATAAACCTACATTACTATTTTTTTATGAACCCTACACATCACAAACTTGGTAATTTCAGAAGTGAAAAAGGAGGATGATTAAAAAAAGGACTGTTTAATTGAACAATAAAAAGTACATTTCTCAAAGGCAAATCCAAAACTAAGATAGAAAATTGAACATCTTTCTTGAAGGTTGAAAGTAGCTACTTTGATCATGTTAGTTATGATCCGTAAGCAAGAATGTTCAAAGAAAAAAACTAGTTGAAAACGACGGTAACATTAAGAAATGAGCAAATTCATACAGATTGAAGCAGCTCAATACTATCTCTTTCGGACGCGCTCACATACAAAATCAAAGAAAAACAGAACTAACGAGGAATTAACAAAAAGTACAACTTGACAAAAGAACAAAAATGTCCCGACAGCCCTCGGAAAAATAATTCCAGTTTCCAACAATGAAAAGGACCCATTTTCCGCTGTGCTTTGGCTTCTCGATACAACATTTTTGTAAACCCTTAACCACAACATGAAACTTTTAGGCAAGTTAAACATTTCAATCGGTCCACGCTAAGTTACACATTTACTACTCGAGTTTTAAGCTCCATTGAAATGGTAAAGTAAAAAACCAAAACTTTATATACACAAAGCTCGTCCATTTTCTCGGGAAACAAACAGAAAATGGAATCCAGGAAAAACTGAGTACCTGCAAATGGGAGAGCGGTGAGGAGGGAGAAAGAATGTAGAGCATTGAGAGTAGCAGATCTTCCTGGGCTTGGCGTCGTGAGCCAATATGTTGGGGGAGAGCGCGTGGCCGGGATTACTGGAGATCACCCAGGCGAGCGACGCCATGGCTGCTGCCTCCACGAGAAGACGAAGAGAGATTTTGGTTGTGTTGGCGGCTTCACGGAAGCGATGAATGATTAGGTGGGGCGATGGATGGGATTCGAATACCCTGTACCCAATACCGTGTACCAGATTTGTACCGCCTCTAAGATTTGAACACGCGTACAACTATTCAAACACTGTTAAGTTGTTAACTTTCAGCGGGCTTTCTCTTCAATGACCAACCGCCACACCCAGATCGGAGAATTTGGTTGCCGGGTAGATTCTGGATGGCAGATCAGAAACAGAGGACGGGAGGTAATGAGAGAGATTGAGAGGTGGCGGTGGCTGAAGGTGGTGAAATGGTTGCGTGGTGGCTTGGGAGGGTTTAAAGTTTGTACGCGCGTATAAATATGAGTGGTGGCAGAAACCTGAGTACAAGAGAGGAATGCCATGCGGCGTCTAAAACTGTGGGGAGGGATTATTACCCACTCAGGTTTTAAAACGTGGCTCTCTAAATCAATTTTGCTTTCCTCTTGTTTTTTGGTCTTGTCTTGGAAATGGAATGCTCACAAGTCATAATTAAGCCGATGAATCATATGTTTTTTTTTAATTTTTATTTATAAATAAAATATATTTCTGAGAAAAAGAGAAAACAATCATCAAAGAAACCTTGAATTAAACAATCAAGCAGCAAAGAGCTGCTGAAAAAACAAACAAGCAGCAAAAAGCTGCAGCCACTAGACAAGAAGACAGCAAAGCCAACAACACTGCATCAAAGCAAGAACTAACTATTCATAGACATATTCTATTTTCATAAAATAGACATATTAGCATCGAAATGAGCAATTTTCAAAGAAGTTAACCGAAGTCTTTGAAAAACATGTTGTCATTGACAATAGGAAAACATAAGCAGTGTCCATCATGCTTTAAAAAAAACGTTTTTTAAAGCATGCAAGTGAATCCTCATTTAATGAAATGTTCAAATGGCAAGTACACCCTTACATATGTCATAAAACTACACCATTTGCCCCTACATTTATGTTAAAAGCATGTAAGTGAATCCTCATTTAATGAAATGTTCAAATGGCAAGTACACCCTCACATATGTAATAAAACTACACCATTTGCCCCTACATTTATTATATCACAATCAACATCTTATCCTTTTTAGTCCTTTAACATAGTCACCAAAAAATTTATAAAAAGTTTACCAAACACTCAAACACTGATTTTTTTGTTATAAATTTAAAAAAAAAAAAGGGTTACCGAAGACTCAACAACTTTATCTTATAGCTACTTATTCTCACGACACAACATAAGCAATTTTTTTAAAAAGCACAACAATACCAAACTAACCCTAAATATGTATTAATTAATGGATTTGATTAGTAACTACCATAAAATAAACATACATGTTTAGTTCATATTTGGCTTAAAAAGAAAACCACGAAGCACCAACAACTTTGTTTCGATCAATGAGACTGAGATTCAAAACGGGGACCACTTTCAACACTAAACACTAGATAAGAAGTATTAGAATATCTAAGATATATAAGAAACTAAATTGGAGATAAAAATTATCTATGTTAGACATGCGTATGTCTAAAGTATTTGGGATCAATATTTGAAAATTTCTTCGTCAAGTTCCCATTTTCATAAAATCTAGTCTTGCAACTACGTTTTGTGATTTGTTGTAACAACCCGTCCCTAATTTTACGATTTTATTAATTTTAAAAGAGTGACTTGACGAAAATGTCCTAAAGGCAAGAATTTTCACTTTTATTGACCATCGTTTAGAGAGACGTATGACTCTTTTTTTTTTAGTGTATTTGTGTAGTACTCGACAATAAAAACGCATGGTCATAAGCGGAATCGAATTTGGAGTTACAATAGAGATTTTACAAACTTACGAATGTGAAGGGCAATTTGGTAATTTCATGTTTAAAGATATCTTGTGGCTTGTTTTGTGAGCCAAGTGGGGCCCACACCCCACTCTTTCCCTCTCTCCCATGTTTCCCAATCCCCATAAATCCCATTTTTTTTCAACTCTCCACTCATTTGCTGCCACCTCATCTCTTTTTCCCTCATTTCACTCTCTCTCATCTTTCAGCTATGTCTCGTCTTTCTTTCTACAAGTGCAAAGAAACCGCACCATACCACCCTAGCCGTTCCGGCGAGCATCACCACCACGAACCTAGGCTAGTCACGAACCATGCCCGACTGCCATGATTTCCTCTCCTTCATCCATCACCTCTTGCTCTCGCATGTTCTCTTCATCTCTGTAATTACACAAACACTACCACTATGGAGCATCGCCGTCTTCCGTCGACACCATTGTAACCAGGCCACTAGCCTCGAAGAGAGATCACCATCGCCATCATCTAGTCAATTCAGTGCACTCTGGTTCGAGGTGTGGCTGCACAGTGGCTTTGGCCACTGTTCATCGTCTCATCCGATGAAAATTCATTTTTTCTGACAAAGGTGAGCCTCGAAAACCCCCAAGTTCTTCATAGATCATGTTTTGTAGTACAATTAGGGTAAATTTGAAGGATTTTGGTGACATTTGGGCTCAAGAAACAACATAGGGGAAGTTCCCCAGTTTTTCGACGAAGATCCAGCGACTTTGAGCCATTTTCCGGCCACGACTTAGTCCCATTTAGTATATTTCGAATCTTTGCCCTCCTAGGTTTAATTTGGCTTTTAAATGGCGAGTTTTGGTTGAGATTCAAAGCTAAACGGAGCTCAAGAAGTTTCCTGGCCAAAATACCAATGTTCTTCTTTGTTTAGTCAGGTAGCTTTAACCCGCAAGCCTAACGGGTCGACCCGACCTTAATTTAAAAAAAAAAGATCCAATAAACCTGGATCCAGATCCGATCTAGCTCAATTCCAAAATGGATCTAGAATATTCTTATAATATTCTTAATATTAGAATATTTCTTGCGTTGACTTTTTCAGAATTTTCTCGGAAACCCTCATAGTCTAATTTTGACACCCCGAGTCTGTTTTCGACATCCATTTAATGAAATTCTAAAGATTTAACGTAGTTGACCAGCTCGGTGTCTCAGTTGACTTTTTAGGGTTGACCATTGACTTTTTGTTAACTTTTTTACGAGAATTGCCTGGGACCCTTTTTAGCGTATTTCAACACTCTGGTTCCAAATCCGCACTCCGTTTCCCCAAACTTAATCGTTTAGTTGAGTTTTACTGACGGATCCCCAATATTATGCTTAGGTGCAATTATTATCAGAAACTCCGGCTTTCCTAGTCCGAATGACTGCGACTTTCACAAGTATCTGTGAGTGGGTCTTTTCTTTTATATATATATATATATATATAGTGTGTGTGTGTGTGTGTGTGTGTGTGTATTTGTTTAGTTTCCAGCTACATATTTAATAAAGAATATTTCTACGTGATTGCCATAATTAGTTTAATGTTTAGAAGAAAGGTTATAATGTGGAGAATTATGAAATTATTTTGAATCCTGCGAGATGCACAGGTATGCGTGCTATTATGGGGTGCCGTAATTATATTGGTGGCCATGAATAGTGTTATGTTGACTAGAATTATCGATTTACCATTGTATGATCATATTTACGTATTTGCTCATCGTGTGTTGCACTGGTGTTAGTACTCACTTGGGCCAGGCCATGGCCAGTCTTTCATGTGTATGTTCACATCGCACCGTATGCTCATTTTGGATCCATTGTAGATGCTAATCTAGTCCTAGATTGCTATAGGCAATTAGGACTCGTATGTAACGCGCATAGCGCCAATCTTCACGTGATTGTAGTATTATAGTGTAAATCATTATTACACCTAGTCATGTTCATGTCAGAATACCTTTGCATGAACTCGTGTGTCAGCATATGTCGATGAGCACCCGATATTATATGTTCGTTTATATGAGATATTATGATTACCAGTTGTTATACGTTTTATATGCGAGATGTCGATGCAAATTTCCGCCATCTTCAGTCTTGACGAAAATGCACTTGCAAAATAATCAACACATTTTATCAAAAACCTAAGCCTCACGCATCCACAAGGTGGGGGTGGTTAGGCTAATGGATCTTTGATGCCTAAGTTAGTTTCTCTGAGAAAAGGAAAGTGTGAAACCCTGTCCCAAAATATGTACATTTTTCATATTAGCAGAATTACGAAAGTACTTTTATGTATTTTGTCATTTTAACGGAATGTGATATGACCATTTTTACCCCTATCATTTACCCAATATGGATCCATCTTTTAGATTTCCTCTAAGTTCTCATTCTCTCTCTGCCTACCACGTGTAGACCCCCACCTATTTTCCTTCCTTATTTCTCTTTTCCCCAAGTCAACTCTCACTCTCTCACTCTCAGCTCACTATCTCTTTCACAACTCACTTTCTCTCGGACCCTTCTCCTTATCCTCTTCCCGGCAACACCCACATACCTATCCACCAACGACAACAATAACAGTACCACCACCATCGTGTGACCTCTTTCTCTCTCTCATTTGTCTCTGTGAAGCACAGAAAGCCCAGGAAACGTCTCCAGCAAGTCCCGCGACTTTCGACCAAAACTCTGACTGACACTGACCACCTCATGGATTGAGACAGGTACAAATCTTTTCCCTTTGTCTCTATCTTCAATTTATTGGGTAGATCGTACATTAAGGTGACATATCGACATCGATCAGAGCTTGGGAGGCTCAAGCCTTTGTTCCTGACGAAAAATAGGTCGACGACCTAAACCAAAAAAGACTCAGGCCCTTGGGGCTGTACCAGCTCGAGCCTTTGGCCCACTAAACCCTAAACATGACCCTTTAAGCCCAAAAATCAAATCCCTACAGACTGGGTTCTCTAACCCAGAGCCTTGGGTCGGGCTTTCAAGCCCGAAGCCCTTTAACCCACAACCTAGAGGTTTCAACCCTTTGAACCAACCCAAATCCAATCCCTTAGGCCAGGTTACAAGCCCAAAACCCCAAGGCCTAAAATCTTTGTACCTAGGCCCTTGGGCCGTGCCAACCAAGGCCTTCGGCCTGTTTAACCTAAGCCCAAACCCTATAAGCCCAAGCCCAGAAACCAAACCCAGGCCCAGACCCAGATTCGACCCAACCCAGTCTGATCCCAGGAACCCAGGCCTGGCGTAGGCTACACGTGAGCCTGTATATGGGTGCACGTGAAGGACTGTCAACGACTTTTTCGGCCAACTTTCTGACAACTTTTCTCGACGCATGCGGCAGTGCGTGAGGGTACCCGAGGTCCCCTTTTATGTTTTTCGACATCCTGAATCTGTTTATGACATTCTTTTTTCGAAATTCAATCGTTTGATTAGAGTTTGATTAATTGGACCCTTTATGTGCTTAGGTGCGATTATTAGTGGTGATTTCGTTCTTCCTTTTTCGTACAGCTCTTCGATGACGGAGTATCTATGAGTGGACCCCTTCTAAAATGCATGTTTTAATAGTAGAAATGTAAATATGAAAGCATGATTTAAAGGTTACGGTTTACGAAACATTTTATGAGTAAATTAGATTTACATTTTATGATTATCATGCTTTACTGAGAATATTTTGGAATACCATACTTTATCGAATTTATGTTCTTTGTAGTATATATGATGGATGACTATATACTATTTATGAACATGTTTTTACACTCTTTGTAATATATATGATGGATGACTATATACTATGAAGATGATATAAGATATATGTACTTATGTTGGAAATATTATATTTAATGCTTTTGTGTGTATCTAGTGGTCAATATTCTACCTACGGGTGATGATATTGAGATATGGCTACGGTAGGGTGTGGGTTGGATACTCTATGGCCAGATGTGGGAGGGATGTTGATTTATGGCTATGGCCATGTTTGGGATGGTTATTGATATATGGCTACGGCCAGCTGTGGGTTGGATACTGGTATATGGCTACGGTCGAGCATGGGTTGGTGGCTTCGGCCTTAAGTTACTGTTATATGATACCACTAGTATGCACACTATATATGATATATGCTTTATGAAAGGTTTTATGGCATGCTAGGGTTTTCAGAAAAACCTATTACATATTATGCTATTGATGTTTTCATAAAACTTTGGGGGTTAGTACGATATTGAATAACTGTTCCAGTATTTTATATATATATTAACTTGGTCCGCTCATGTTTGTTTTGTGCCCCCTTAGGACATAGGAACGAGGCATACGATCCGAGCTACGAGGCATTCCCCTACCAATGACATCATGTCATCCTTTTTGCTTTGACATCATTGTAATAGCACATTCTGCTTGTATTCTGAATTAGATGTATGTTCTGAACATGTCATGCATTATCACACGTTTTCATTGTTGGTAGTTGAATATTATTATATTATTTTAGTAGTTTGTATTTAATTATTACATTGTGTAGTTATGAGTGAAATTTATATGCATGTTTCACATGTTCTCAGCACATGCATTCATTAAATGGTTTTCGTCATCCTCGGGTGTCAGCTAGCACGTGACCATCCCGATGTCCCTCAGATATCGGGATCAGGGCGTGTCATAAAGTGTTTAGGGTTTTTTAGGGTAACAAAAGCTTCCGAAATTTGGTACAATATGGGGTATATATTGGGGAGAGAGCCAATCATAGTGTTAGGGTTTTACCCTACATATGGCGGCATCCTATTGGCCAATGTTTATGGAGAAATATTCTCAAGATATTAAATAGGAAATAATATCTTGAGATAATTGAGTAATTATCCCTAATTGATTTAAATTGGGATTACTTACTTGATTGGAGTCAATCTTCAATTGGGAATGTATTAAAGATAGGATTTGGGTAATTAATCTTTGTCTTTAATGCTTTGATTTTTCCTTGCCAATGGCAGGTGAACTGTGGGCAGTCGTATTTAGCTGCTGAGACTTTCAGGAGTGTGAGTTGCGTGTGGGAGTATATGAGGAGCTTGCCCATTTATTGAGGGCAATCTTGTCTTTCTTGAGCAAAAGTCCACGTGTCGCCTCTAGAATTTTTGGGATTATTTTAGACTCCACACGAGATATCGTGATTCATCGTATTTATGAAATATTGATGTTACGGTGTAACATCCCACATCGTCCTGGGGAGTGATCCTTAAATGTATATTCCTATTCCTACCTAGCACGAGGCCTTTTGGGAGCTCATTGGCTTTGGGTTCCGTAGGAACTTCGAAGTTAAGCGAGAAGGAGACCAGAACACTCCCAGGATGGGTGACCCACTAGGAAGTTGCTCGTGAGTTCCTAAAAACAAAACCGTGAGGGAATGGTAAGCCCAAAGTGGACAATATCGTGTTACGGTGGTGGAATGGGCCCGAGATGTGGAGGACTCGGGCCGGGATGTGACATACGGTAAGTGCCTTCATACTATATGTAGTATATATAATTGGAAACTATACTTATTTTACAGCGAGGGGTTATTATGTTTTCGAAAAGGTTTTTACAAGGTTTTATTTTTAGGCCCACACACCCTTATTTTTTGCCCCTCCAGGTTTTAAGAATACAATTAAAATTTATGTATTCTTCAAGTCTTTATAAAATATTATTGAACAAATAAAAAATAACTATTTTAAATAAATTATTTTTGTATTTAAATGACTAAATGTCACATCCCAGCCTAGGGCGGACCACTTCCCGGGCCTGTTCCACCACTATAGCACGATATTGTCCGCTTTGGGCCCCGACCACGCCCTCACGGTTTTGTTTCTGGGAACTCACGAGCAACTTCCCAGTGGGTCACCCATCATGGGATTGCTCTCGCACGTTACTCGCTTAACTTCGGAGTTCCGATGGAACCCGAAGTCAGTGAGCTCCCAAAAGGCCTCGTGCTAGGTAGGGATGAGAATATACATTTAAGGATCACTCCCCTGGGCGATGTGGGATGTTACACTAAATTTTTCAAAGTATTTTCTTAATAAAGTTGTTGAATAATACACTACTGTTGCAGTCTTAATTAGGTTAGGAATGTGATTGTGTAAATCCTATTAAGATTCCATGATATATTTTAGATAGTGTCCTAATTTAGTTGTAATACGTAAAAGGTAAGGAATTTACCAAAGCGTAAGGAATTTACTTTCCCACTACTACAAATAAAGGCATTGTCCTCAGAATTCACCAAATTCTCTCTACTTCATGCTGCACCTCTCTCTCCCTTACTCCCCATTTCTCTCTACTTCATGTTGCACCTCTCTCTCCCTTGCTGTATAATGTCCAGTTATAAGCACCTCTCTCTCCCTTGCTCTATAATGTCCAGTTAAACAAGCTTATAACACGTACATATTTTCACGTACTATACCCATTACATATTTTGCGAATGTCCAGTTAAACAAGCTTATAACACGTACATATTTTCACGTACTATACCCATTACATATTTTGCGAAGTATGATAAGAGTTGATTTATGTAATACGGAAAGGAGAAAAAAGGGTGGTTAACCGAAAGTGAGAAAAAGAATGGTCAAGTATAATGCAATGAGTATGGAGAATATGACACAATATTAACCTTCATATGCATTTAATAGTCAAGATTAAAATTCAAAGAATTCCTCAAAAATTTATCAAAACCAATGATAGAAGACTCACAAACTCTATTAAAATTCACTTGAAACTCATGAAATTTATAAAAATCAATTAAACTCCTCCAAACTTCAAAGATATATAAATCAATGAAATTCTTTTAAATCTCAATTGAATAACCTTCTTAAAAAACAATACTAATATGCAATTATTTAATGACATAAATCATAAAACTGTCAAAACAATTTTATATAACTTTAAATTTGAAACCAACGGAAAAGATTTTAAAAATCTTTTAAATGTTAACTGAAAAGTTTAAGCGTTACTTAATATTATGGTCTGATGGTATTCCTCTTCACTTGAAAGTGAGAGGTCTTAGGTTCGAATCTCGTAGATGGCGAATTCGATACCAAATTAGACTACCCATTGTATGGCTTTGTCAAACTCCCCCTCCCTTTAGTATAAAAATATCGATATACTCACAAAAAAAAATTGAAAAAGTTTAAGCAGTATTAGGAGAGAAGTCGTAGTTCCCGTGGTTTTACGATACTTTTAATGTTATCCTTAAGATGAAAAAGTTGTTAACTAAATTCTTGTAGTGAGTTTTGTTAGCAATTAAGGTCCAAATCTAACCTTCCATTAGTCTCCCGTTAAATAAAACTATGTGAGTCTCATATACCATATGGAGAGACTAACTTCATCTTTTTCAAACCAAAAACATCTGTTGTCAGATACTAGGGTTGAGAACTAATAGGCACATACAGGCAGGAAATGTTTAAGCTTTGAAAAAGAAAGAAGTAATAGCTCCAGGTCCAACACCAAAACTAAAAGCCAGACAAGGGAATCAAACTTGAAGGTTGCGCATAGTTTAATTGCATGTATATATAACAAGGGGTTGGTGGAGTAAACGACGCAACCATTAATTGGAGTTGGAGGCAGTAGTTGCTTGATTCTGTTGCAGCGAGATCCATTCGCCAGTTGATGGAGGAGAAGAAAGAGGTTCTCATTCATATTTCCGCAGGATCCATAGCCAACCAGCCTCACCCTTCAACGTCGTTCAAGTTTTAAACCTATTTTTCTTCAGGTCAATTCCAATTTCTGTTGAAGCCTAGTATCTAACGACATATGTTTCTGGTTTCTTGATTTGGTTTGAAAAGAAGAATTTAGAGACATATTTATCTAGAAGGGCAAATTTTGTCACTAAAAAGTATTTAAACTAATAGGTGAAAAATATATTAGCCTAATTGTTTTTTTATACAACGATTTATATACATGAAGAGGGAGGAGGAATAAATTGGTTGTGTACTTGTTACTTGCAAGATTCAAACATAAGATTTTTCATTTTCAAGTGAAGAGGAATACCTGTGGAAACTACTATTAAGCAATTATGCTCTCATAAGGTCCTCATTTTTGCGAAATGCATATTAACCACAAGATTATATTAGTTTATATCCAAATACTTAAAATATTTGGCAACTTAATAAAGCAAAACCAACTTAAAATCCACGAACCATTCGAAAACTTAGTTTCTTGTTTTGCTTTATTAAGTTGTCAAATATTTTAAGCTTTTGGATATAAACTAATATAATCTTGTAGTTAATATGCATTTAATCCTCATAGGTTCTCAAATAAGGACTTACGAGAGCATGACTATACCATTAAGTGGCAAATTTCCCTAATTGTTAAGCAAAATATAACTCGTAGGGATGACAATTCAAACTGTTAACCCCGGTAACCGTGGATAACCAATCACATGGAGCGGATTTGGGTATGAAAATTTGGGTATATTATGGATATGGGGAAAAACCATGAACTTTAATCGGTTATGGTTTTTGATATGGTTATAGGTGTTCCCAATCCATATCCGTTCCCAAATTCGAACCGAATAATATATATAATATATAATATAATAGTATTATGTAATATATATATATATATATATATATATTTGAGTGAAGCTATACCATTATTACCATATTCATTATTCACTGCATAATATATTTAGTACATAATATAATAGTATTCATCAAACCCTATACTATATTCCTTATGCATCAAACCCTATATTATGCTCATTATGTACTAAACATAATGCTTATGGGAGATATCAACGGCTCACATGATCAATGTTTTATTCCGTACTCTTATTTTTTTCATTCATTGTTATGTTTTTTTTTTATTAGACATGGTTATTTAATGATGAATGACACACCCCGATCCTAGAATCAAGGCGTGCTGGCCGTCACGTGGGCGTGACGTAACCAAAAGTGCGACGCGGAAGCAATGGATAAGAGAAATACGAACAAACAAAAAACCAAATACTAGCAATAATAACCAAGTAACATGCTAGAGTAAGTTTAAGTGTGAAACACACAAATTCAGAGCATAAGTACTAGGTGCAATCAAGTAGGACCATAACTAAATTACAACACCCGCAGGTGAGTCCTACATTTATGTAGTCTGTCAGTACGCCGTGGGAATCCTCGTAGGCCACCAACGCTGCTAACTAGAACCTGGAGGGGCGCAAAACAAAATTGAGTGGGTCAGTAAAACCAAAGTTTTTCAAAAACATTTCATTTAAAACATTTCTAACCCCTCGCTGTAAAACCTGTATACTTTCCCAGAAAATAACATAATATGCATATACTCCTTCAAATATCTCAAATCACCAATCTTTATCAAAGTCCAGAAAATATGCCATGCCATAAATGTCAATAACAGATTAAGAATGAATCAATATAACATGTGACATAATGAATCAACCGGAGACCCTGCAGTTGGTCCTGTATGGTTAATTCCATAGCTCAATATCCAAACCAACCGGAGTCACCACGGTGACTTGTACGACACTACTCTGCACATAAGTCGAAACTACCTGAAGTAGTCTATACGACCAGAATGGTGTAATAATACGCTCTAGTGCTTCTCTCATCAATCATCTGTGCACATAATCTAAAGTCACCTACCAGTCGGAACCACCTCTAGTGATATGTACGACTAGCATGTCGGAACCCTCTCATGGTCTGTACGACATGCACCTACTTGGATCCAAGGTGAGCGTGCGGTAGGGTGAATACTATAAGCACTAACACCAGGGATGCAAGTTATGAGCTCTCAACACAATTCACATCATCATTAATTCATATAAACCATATAAACTCACCTGATACTCACCTGTGCGTCCACATCACCATTTAACATATATATGCACAATTACTAATTCATATATTTCATAATATGCATGCATGGCATTTTAAAACGTACTTTCATTTAAATTCAATTTCTGGGAAAAATATCGATAGTATATAGGTAAATACAGAAATACTACCCACTCACTGGTAAGTAGAAGGGTCGTAACCCCCGTGACGTCCTTGAATGCGCTCGTCCTCGGGATAGGTATCACCTATATGCGAAACAACTAAAGCAACGTTATTTAAAGCACATAATCGACAATTCGTAATAACTTCTCATACGGTGCTCAATTTGGGTATATGAATATACCACAGTGACCTACTCGACGTCACAGACGTCGACGTATTTTTAGAAAAAAAATTCGAGGCCGCACGTGCCCCCACGCGCCGGGAGGGGCACGGGACCCACGTGCCCCCACGCGCGTCTCCTTCTTCCTCCAGTCGCTGGACTGGTTTTTCCGGTCATCGAAAAACTGGAGATTTTTCAATCTCCTTGTTCTCCATCATTTCTCAACCATTTTTCACGCATTTTATATCAAAATGAAGCCCTAAGCATGTAGAATCACGATGTACTAGTTTAAGGCTCTAAAAATGACGAAATCTCACCGGAGAAATTCCAAGAAAACCGGCCAACTTCGAACTCAGTGATCCCAACGTCCAAAACCTTCAAACTAAGCACTCCGAGCTTCCTTAGGACCTCACTAAGCTCACTGTAAGCTTAGAATTCCCTGAAAATCAACAATTCACGAATGCATGAACAGTACTCAAATCCAACCTCGAGTTTTCAACGTGATATCGAGGGTTCTAAGTTCTAAAACTGTACCATTCGAATCAGGAGGTTGAAAGGATGAAGAACCTCACCTTTTTGGCGTCGATCCGTGATGATTCGAGGGTTTTGTGCTTTGGTCCGTACGGTTTCGAGAGGGAGAAAGTGAACTGAGAAGAGGAAAGAGAGAGAGCACGGGGGAGAGAAAGGGAAGGTGTCCCTTATGTGTGTGTGGTCCACCCCAAAACAAGTCCAACTCCTTTCCCTAACCACACAAATTGCAAATAATTTTTAATCCATTTCAAAATTTCCAAACTTAGGAAAATATGCATTATTCCATAATATGTCGCCCATATACCTAAGCATCCGTCAAGGACAATTTCGTCATTTCACAACCTCGATAACTAAAATCTTGGGACGGGCTGTGACAATGAAATTAGTATCTACTAAATTATTGTGCGCCAATTGGATGAATATAATTTTTTGTTTTTGACGAAGATGGATATAATAGTTAATTGATGAGAAATCCGTTATCCGGTGGGTATGGTTATGAATAATCTCCAATGATTAATTTGCAGTTATGGATATAGTTAATTTTCGTGGTTATGGGGATGAATATAGCATTTCCGTCCTCAAACCAAACCGTTGCCATCCCTACTCGTTTTTCAAAAAAAAAAAATTTTAAAAAATTATATCTTGGTATTACTCATTAAATAAGTTATTTTCTAGTATTAAGACTACAACATATCTACTCAAATGGATGTAGGACTTGAGTCACAATAGACCAACTATAATAATATGGTCATTTTCATTGAAGGTGGAACCTAAAACCTCACTTACAAGTGAAAGAGAGTAATGAATACTATTGGACTATAGACTAAAGGCGTGGTTGTTTGCCCTCATTAAGATTCATTGGACTAGATTGGCTTAGCTAAGCGTACTAATCCGTGTTTGGTGAGAGCACGGACTAACTTAAATGAGATTATGTCGAACTTGCCCCAACTAAGGGCTTTGCTAAGTCGTCTTAGGCAGACCCCACCCCCCCCCCCCCAAAAAAAAGCATGGGATTACTAATCTCATCTCCAACGTTTGCATATGTCATGCCCAGATCTAGAGATACGTTCAAGATCAACATGTGACGACACCACATACATGTCCATCTTTCATGCCTCACCTCCGGGACATGACCAAAACACAGTCAATGGTTTAACAACACATTAACTTTCCTTTTCATATCATGGCTACATCTAACCTCTGTGTTAGACTACCTATGTACCCCAAGACGGGATCAAGCCATTCGTAGTTCACAGCTCATTAGACTCCCACATTTATCATAATATGTTTTAGCAGAAAATCATAGATTTCTAGAATCACTAAATGGAACTCAATTTAACTTCCAGACTACCTAAAGCAATTATTTCACTATCAGGATGTCATTTTGCCATCCTAATACATCACAGTGTTTTCCAACATTATTCCCCTATTACATCAACTTAATGAGTTTAATGACTCAAAGATGAATAATATAACTACGTTAATCAATCAACCACATCAAGTATTAATTCACAAAATTTAATAAAGTCAATCACCTTATTTCATTACTTGAATCCCAAGCAATGTTGTAGTCCCTAATTTACCAACAAAAATGTTTACTGTGAGCAATTTCTATTCACACTAATCTAGGGTTTCACACGATCTCTGTGGATGCAAATTTTCTCCTCTTCGATCTTGGACAATTTTGCACCTACAAAACAACTAGCACCTTAGGTTAAGGCCAAAAGCCTCACGTGCCCACGATGAATGGGGGGGGCTTTGGCCGAAGAACCTCCGATGCCAAAGTTAGAATTTTTAGAGAGAAAAAGTGTTTAGAGTGTTTAGCATTTTTTGCAAGAGGATTGGAATTACCATTTGGTGAAAATAGGTCCCTATTTATAGGGCTAGGTAGGTTTACTTTTTAGAGAGGAAATGTGGCCGGCCATTCAATAGGAATTTTAGGTTTTATTTGGCTAATTAAACCTAAAAGGAAATGTTTTGGTGGTTATGGTATTAATTGGCTAATAAAAAGGAAGAAATGGTGAAAAAGGTAGAAAAAGGTGATGGATTAGGTTTTGAATGGGGATAGCCGGCCCTCTAGTATTTTTAGGTTTGAATGGGTGTTTCAATTTGATAATTAAGGGATTGATTAGGTAATTAATCCCTTAATTAGTCAATTTTTTAGGAAACATGAAAGGAATATATTATTTAGCTAATTGATTAGCTAAATAATGGAATATAAAACATATAAAATAAATTAGGTTTTGGGAATTACCTTGTAGAAAGGATTTGATGAAATAGGCTTTAAATTGTTACCTATTTTGAGCACTTTTGACTTGGTTGAAAGATAATTTCCCGTTGCTTGCGCGTAGGAATCCCAATATACCTGAAGGGTATTTTTGTCATCTTTTGTCCAAAAGTCCACGTGTCGCCTAGTGAATATTTTTAGCTCCACAAATGCCCCCACACCTGTTGGGCTGCTCGTAAGCAAGGAAGAAAATATCGGTAACATCGGAAATATCGGTAGTCCGAAAACACGGAAATATCGATGGAAATATCGGGATAATGTCGATATCGATAAAAATTACATGGAAACCACGGAAATTGTAAGAAAAACTTGGAAATTTTTATTAAAACTTTGCAGGATGTTTATTTAGTCAATTATCTATTAGTTTATCACAAAAAATTGGAAGGAAATGCATTGCATGATGAATTTAATTGATTTAAGTTGATAATATAGCGAGCTGACAAACATTGTGAATGTAGAAAATATGTAGTAATTAATGAACAAAATGTAAACACACCAAAATCATTTACATATAATGAAATTAACAAATGTGGAACAAACAATTTGAAAAGTAAGAGAAAAACTGACAATAATATATACATGTGCAATATAGAAACTTTCACACGACATTTCTAGCGGTGCTGCAGAGATTATTGTCATGTGAGATCTGACAACACAAGCACACACCACAATTTCCTTTAGCACATGACAATAATATATACATGTTTTTTCTTCCTTTAGCACAATTTCCTCTCTCGATCCTTCTCCCACAGTCTCCTTGTTTCTTCTTCTGCCCCTCATCTCTTCTCTGCAACACACGCACACACCACACACCACACACCACACACGCAGTCTCTCCTTCTCTCCCTCAGTCTCTCCGTCGTCCGTCCATCCTTCTCCCTCAGCCTCGATCTCGATCCTTCTCTCCCTCAGTCTCTCTGTCCATCCTTCTCCCTTAGTTTCTCCATCATTCTTCTTCTCCCTCAGTCTCTCGATCTTTCTCCGGTTCTCCCCCCCATCTCTTCTCTTCTCTTCATCTCGTCTTCTATTTCATTTTCATACCTAGATTGGAGTCTAGGGTCCTGTTTTACAATCGGCCGGAGCTGTAGAAGCTCCAGCGTTCTTCTCCGAGTAGCCCAGTTAAAAAAATATCGCGATAATTTCGGAAATATCGCGATATTATCGATAATATCGATAATATCGCGATATTATCACGAAAACCCTTTGGATACCTATTAAAATATCGGTCCCCTGAAAAACCGATAATATCGGCGATATTATCGATTTTTTCTTCCATGCTCGTAAGAAAGGGCAGCAGGTGTAGAGATCTTCTTGCTTCAGGAAACGTAGGATTGCTTCCTATTTTGATGTTGATTCTCTCTTTAATTGGAAATTAGGTCCTTCTAGGAAAGGGAAATAAACTTCTCTCAAAGCCTATTTAAATCCACGTTAAGTGGGTTATTAAACCAACTTTGGAGAGCAATTTATTCTACCCCACAAGAGAGAGAAAGTTAGAGGATATTTGTTCCCCCTCCTCTAGCAATCTTCTACATCTTGCCCGTGCAAAGGACCGTCTTTCGTTGATTTCTTCGTCTTCTCCGTGCCGCACCGATGTAAGAAAAATTTAATTTTTCTTGCCTTCTTCTTGGATAGTGCTATTGCAGGGCAGCCGTCGGGGTGGTGCGGCACGTCGGCTGACAGGGGCCAGGAGTTGGCTCGGCATGGGCCGAGGAGATGTCGTGGCAGGGACCACTGTTTGGGCAGCTTGGCTTGGCTTGAGCCAAGGGCAGCTTGTGCGGTTGGGGTCGCGGATTGTGGCGTTGGGGTGCAGTGCTAGGCGAGCCGCATGGCTCATGTCTTTTGGGCTCTTGGACCTGGCTCGGACCAGGCTGGTGATTGAGAGAAATGAGGAGATTGTGGGTCTCATGGGCTGCTGGAATGTTGGGTTGAACTCCTCTGCTGGGTACCACGAATGGCGTTGGCTACTTTAACTCTCTTCGTCAGGAGAAACGTGGGCTGCTCCCAAAATAAGAGGTGAATAGGATCAAGGCGGATGTATTGGTTCGTCCAATCATCGTTGCAGATCCTGCTGTAAGTGAAGGTGGGAAAAGGGATCTTCCTTGCCTGCTCAAGAGATGCCGGCTGAGAAAAAACCAAAGACTTCTTTCTCTGCTTATGCAAAGGATGAAAAGTTAATTGCTGCTTATAATCAAGTGATCCACTTCAAGAGAATCGTCGATAGGCTAAAACCCCAAGTGTTGGAACTTCAAGGTGTACTGAAGAGCAACAAAAGTTTGAAGAAAGAAGTGGATGAGCTGCAGCGCATCCATGTTGGTATTGGTGAAGTAGTTGGAGAAGTTGGTGCCCAGGCTAGAGCAGTCGGGGGTGATGCCGCTGTTAAGAGCTTCGCGGCTGCTGAAGGTGTGGCGACTAAATAGTCGTGGGATGTCCAGGCTGCTAAAGTGTAGTCATCTAGGTAGCCTTTAAGATTTTCTTTGTTTTTCCTTGTAGCTCTTGTTTTGCTTGAACTCCTTCGACCTTTGCTAGTTGTTTATAAACATGTTTTCCTTAGCTTTTCTTCATTTTCCCTTCTTTTGTTCATGCCCTAACCTTTAGACTTGATAGACCAGTGGCAAGCATGATACTTTTTTATAAGCAGACAAGCTTGCGTAGCCTATGCAGCCGTATGTGTTGGTGTAGAACTTTGCAAAGTTGTTAGCCATTGGGTTGGCAGCCGGATGCCTTACTTACAGAAGCAGACAAGTCCGCGTAACCACTAGGCTGTTAACCTTGACTTTCTCCAATTCCGTAGGTTACGTAGTAAGTATCACAACACTTTAGGACTTGGTGTAGGTTGTTCCGCGCTTGGCAGAGGTGAAGCTTATCGACTACGTAGCATGTCGGCAGTGGATAAAACTTCGTATATGCGTGCTAGCTTGTTTAACCTTTCACAAGAATGTGCGGTTGTATAAGTCTAGTGCGGCTTTACTGCTCGAAGGGCAAGCCGTAGACAGTCTTCCGAAATCCGTAGGCTACCTTAGTGCACTCGGTAGCAGCTTTAGGATTCCAGGGCAGCCGTCCATCTGATGTACTGCGTAATGTGCCCTTTCTGTCTCTAGGGCCCGGTTCCCCATGGATTAGGCCAAGAGACCCAAAATCCTTTAGTTAGCTAAGCCTTGAAAAAGACCATTGTGGCTACTTCTAGGAATCCCAGTGCAAGCCATCGTGCATCTAGTTATACTAGGGCAGCCCGGCTCATCCACGTCTGGATATTCGGAGTGTAGAGTTTATCCTCTCGTTCTTGGAGAGCTGACCCATGTGGGTGTCGGGGAATTGGTTTATCCTCTCGCGTTGGAGAGCAATTAGTTTACCCTATCGCACTGGAGAGCATGGTTGGTCCCTCGGGGGGCGCAATTCCTGCGGTAAGTCCCTAAGAAAGGCGCGGTCTTCTTTTGAAGTGCAGGAGTGATCAGTTGTTGTAAGCATGCAGCTAAGCCAAGTCGTGATTACTTCTTAATTCCTCATTAAAAAATGAGTTAAACGAACGAGAACTTAGATGTAAGGTAAGAACTGCAGAACAACTGGATAATCCTCGGCTGGTGAGGTAGTGCCCGTCGAGCTGGTTGAGTCTTCGGGCTTTGATGTAGCGAGAGGTCACACATGGTACTTCCTCAGATTGTAGGCGTTCCATTGTTTTTCAATCTTTTTGTCGTTTTATGGTGGCGAGGGTGTAATTGTTCTTGCCACCTACTTTGCTGATCTTGTACGGACTTTCCCATATGGGATCCATATTTTTTTAAGCCTTTTCTGCTGGCAGTGATGAAGGTTTTTCTTATGACCAGATCTCCGGGCTAGAACTGCCAGATCTTGGCCCTTTTGTTATAGCTAGAAAGGAGCTGATGCTGGTAGGCTGCAATGCGAATGATAGTCTGTTCGCGCCTCTCTTCTGCCAGATCTAAGCTTGTGGCCATCTCTTTTTGGTTGCTCGTCTTTTGGTTGTGCGATATGCCCATAGACATCCTTGGAGTTCGTCTGGCCATTTTCTTTTCTTATTGGTGGGGGATTTCTTGTGGCAGTCGAGGATCATCTTAGTGGATGCTTTGGCCCGCCTATTGCCTTGAGGATATCTTGGCGTAGACATGTGCTGCTTGATGCCATATTTTTGGAAGAACTTCACCAAATCTTTGCCCACGAATTGCAGGCCGTTGTATGTGACGATGGATTAAGAGATGCCAAATCGGCAAATGATACTCCTTCATATGAAGCGCTCTATGTCCGTCTGAACCATGATCGTCATGGGCTCTGCTTCTACTTATTTGGTGAAGTAGTCGGTTGCCACGATCATCATGCTTTTGCCCCTGGTAGTCTGGTTGGTGATTAGCTAGGACTTAAAATGAATGGAAAGCTTTTTCACCACCAAGTCTTTGTCATTCGAAGGCCTTCTAGTGGGGCTTCGTACTCTGCTTCGTTGTTAGATGTTTTGAAGCTTAGAGTGATCACCTGCTTGAGCATTGAAACGTCTGGGGTGGCAAGAACCACGGCTGCTCACGTGCCTTCGTAGTTGGATGCGCCGTCGACATGCAAACGCCAGAAATCTCCATTGAGGGAACAGGTGTGGCTAAAGTGTGCTCGGCTGCCTTCGGGGCATCGTTGGGCCGAGTTGTTGCGTTCGTCAGAAAATTTTGCATCTGCCAGGGTCTACACCTTTATCGTCGCCGGTTTGGATTCGGCAGAATAGTGCGTCATGATGATGACTGCTTGTGTTTAAAGGTAAAACTTAAGCTTTTGGGTTACAACAATTATCGCCAAAGTTAGCTTTTGAAATTTTAATAGCATCGAGGAGAGCTTTTGAACTGTAGAATACAGGTAACTGTAGAATATAGGTAGTCGGGCCCCCATCTCTTCTCGCATGATGGTAGAGCTTATTGCTACTTTAGATACCGTCAAACATGCAAATAAGTCCTCCACTGCTTCTAAGGAAGTGATGTTGGGTACTTTTTCAAGTCCTTGAATGTGCATTGGCGAGCCTCATCCCAAAGTGCATGCTTCTCTGCCAAAGCAAAAGAGTTTGCCAGAGTTAGATCTTCTTTCATGATCAATTTTCTGAATAACGGGTGGTCTGCTGGAAGTCCTTTTTGGAAGGCTGCTCTAGCTATCGAGTCGTTGCATCCGACTATTTTTGCCTTCTCTACTTTGAACCTCCTCATATAGTCGCGAAGCGACTCCTTTGGGTTCTTCTTAACGTCGAACAAATGGTCAGACTACTTTTTGATCGAGCGATAAGATGAATATTCTTTAGTGAAAACCAAAGAAAGTTCGTAGAAATTCCGGATGGATTGTGGCGGCAGGGTGTAGAACCAATCTTGCGCCTCGCCTTGTAGAGTGGTGGTGAATATCTTGCACATGAGATCATCGTTGTTTCAATAAAGGATCATTGTGCTTCGGTAGCGTTTTAAGTGCCTCTCCGGGTTTTCATCCCCTTTGAAAGATGTGAAATGTGGCATGCTGAACTCGTGTGGAGGCTCTGCCTGCTCGATCTCATCCGTGAAGGGTGACCTGCTTATGTTGGTCATGTTCTGTCGTAGTGCCTCGTCGGTGACCTCGTTGTGTTGGAAATCATGCAATCGCTTGGTCAATAGTCTCTCTACTTCTTCCTGAATTTGCCTTTGTTGGGGTAGCGGAGCTCTCGGCCGCCCTCAGCCATGACTTGCTGGTCTAGGTTGCTCTTCCATGTGTTTGGCTCGTCTATGCCGTGGATGGAGTGCATATGGTGCATTCCTAGCAGGCGAGCGAGTTCTTCGCAGGCTATTGGTTGAACTTGAGCGGGATTGAGTGACTGCTTGTCTCCGTCCGTCGTGCTGCCTACTATGATATGAGGTGGAGGATGCTCCTTGTGGGCTTAGCCGCGAATGGACACTTTTTCCGGAAGGTTGCTCATGTTGACTATCGGAGTATGACCACAACCGTGAATATATGCTCATCCGTAGGCCTAGTCGAGAATGCATACTCATCCGCGCGCTAAGACAGGAATGTACACTGCCCAAACGTTCAGCTCGTGACTGGTCGAGTGGCTGCTTGCCGGGACGCTGCTGAAAAGGTCTGTCTGCCCTTGTCCTACTTCGGGATACCTCGTCTGGGGCACGTTGGATCCCGATGCGTTGCAAAAGTTGATTCACCAAGGTTGTCTGTTGTGCAAGGGCGCTTATCAACTCTATGACTTGTCGAGACAAGTGTTGTTCGCCATTTGGATTAGAAGAGCTTGGAAGGAATGCACCTCCTTAGGCAGTGGAAGGGTGGTAGACTCCGGGTGCGAGATTTGAGTTGGGAAATGTCAAATCCGTGAAAAAATATGGTGAGAATGCCCCCGGCTCGATGGTAGGTCCGGATGGTTGAGATAGTCTTGGGCCGACTTAGGCTGTTTGGAAAGCCACGAGAGCATGCTGGACCGTGAGAGTGGGCTGCTCGACTGGAGCTGGCTGGGCCACGGGAGTGGGCTGCTCGTTGGGAGCAGGCTGGGTCTCGAGAGCAGGCTGCTCGGCAGGAGCAGGTTGGGCTGTTAGAGTGGGCTGCTCGACAGGAGCAAGCTGGGCCACTGGAGTGGGCTGCTCGACGGGAGTAGGCTGGGCCACTGGAGTAGGCTGCTCGACGGAAGCAGGCTGGGCCACGGGAGTGGGCTGCTCGTCGAGAGCAGGCTGGGTCATGAAAGCAGGCTGCTTGGCAGGAGCAGGCTGGGCCACGGGAGTAGGCTGCTCGACGGAAGCAGGCTGGACCACAGGAGTGGGCTGCTCGACGGAAGCAGGCTGGACCACAGGAGTGGGCTGCTCGTCGGGAGCAGGCTGGGTCACGAGAGCAAGCTACTTGGCAGGAGCAGGTTGGACCATGGGAGTAAGCTGCTCGTCGGGAGCAGGCTGGGTCACGAGAGCAGGCTGCTTGGCAGGAGCAGGCTATGCCGCGAGAGCAGGTTGCTTGGTGGGAACAGGATGGGCCGCGATAACAGGTTGCTTGGCGGGAGTAGGCTGCTTAGTATGTGATGCAAGCGAATGCGAGGCTTGGGCCCGAGCCCGTGCAAACTTGGATGGCACGACTTAGGCCATGGCCTTGGTGCCGTGAGCCTTAGATGGCACGGCTCGAGCCGTGATGAAGGCACCATGGACCTCGCCACCATGGTGGTTCCCATGGTGGAAACTCGTGGTGGTGGTGCTGCTCCACTTATTGTCGCATTTAGCCTCACGGATCTTCGCAATCCCATTTCTTGAACATTAGAATTTTCACTTGTGGAATTTTCTAAATTTCTAGCCATTATATTTTGCTTATACGTTTTATCAAAGAACCTTTGCAAGTAAAAAATTCTAATAATAAGAACGTATGAAAAATATTCAAATGGACTAGAAAATAAAGAAAAAACCTTTTTGTGCGAGAGTCTTCTACGAGTATGGATTTCAACTCTCAATGAAAGCACCAATTTGTGGATGCAAATTTTCTCCTCTTCGATCTTGGACAATTTTGCACCTACAAAACAACTAGCACCTTAGGTTAAGGCCAAAAGCCTCACGTGCCCACGATGAATGGGGGGGGGGCTTTGGCCGAAGAACCTCCGATGCCAAAGTTAGAATTTTTAGAGAGAAAAAGTGTTTAGAGTGTTTAGCATTTTTTGCAAGAGGATTGGAATTACCATTTGGTGAAAATAGGTCCCTATTTATAGGGCTAGGTAGGTTTACTTTTTAGAGAGGAAATGTGGCCGGCCATTCAATAGGAATTTTAGGTTTTATTTGGCTAATTAAACCTAAAAGGAAATGTTTTGGTGGTTATGGTATTAATTGGCTAATAAAAAGGAAGAAATGGTGAAAAAGGTAGAAAAAGGTGATGGATTAGGTTTTGAATGGGGATAGCCGGCCCTCTAGTATTTTTAGGTTTGAATGGGTGTTTCAATTTGATAATTAAGGGATTGATTAGGTAATTAATCCCTTAATTAGTCAATTTTTTAGGAAACATGAAAGGAATATATTATTTAGCTAATTGATTAGCTAAATAATGGAATATAAAACATATAAAATAAATTAGGTTTTGGGAATTACCTTATAGAAAGGATTTGATGAAATAGGCTTTAAATTGTTACCTATTTTGAGCACTTTTGACTTGGTTGAAAGATAATTTCCCGCTGCTTGCGCGTAGGAATCCCGGTATGCCTGAAGGGTATTTTTGTCCTCTTTTGTCCAAAAGTCCACGTGTCGCCTAGTGAATATTTTTGGCTTCACAATCTCAACATAATCGACCAAGAGCTAGGATTCTAGACCACTCAATAGAATCCAACTTGAGACGGTAGCCCATCGGGGGATTTATCAATCACTCCATACACACTTAAGTAGTCAGTGATCACCTATCATGGATATACCAAGCACGATCACCCATAAATACATATAGTCCTTTATCGTGGATATATCAAGTAGGATCGCAGCCTATAACACTAGGTAGTGATCACCCATCGTGTAACAAGCATGATCACTCCTAGTATACTTATGGTCCTCTATCGCAAATATACCAACCAGAAGCATAGACATAGTCTAATAGTGTAGGCAGTGATCATATGTCGCATACATACCAAGCAGGACAAAAACCTATAGCACTAGGTAGTGATCACTCATCATAGATATACCAAGTATGATCACTCATAGTATGCGTATGGTCACACATCGCGGATATACTAACCAGAACCATATGCATAGTCTAATAGCTTAGGCAGTGATCACCCATCGTAGATATACCAAGCATAATCAGTCTTAGCATGCGCATGGTCCACCATCGTTGATATACCAAGCAGAACCATATGCACAGTTTAATAGCGTAAACAGTGATCACCCATCGAGGATATACTAAGCATGATCAGCCCTGAAATACGTATGATCCCATCGCGAATATACCAAGTAGGACTATCCATGTACCACCACTACATGATGTAGTCACATTATCACACATCATGTATCAATTCAACATGAAATTATACACACGATCAATTCCACAAGATAGACGAATATCTAAACACATATACATATAGAATATGGTTCTAGGCTTTCTTACTAGCAATCACATCGATCAATCATATCACCTAGGAGTTTAATAATCACATACTTCTAGGTTTCATACGCCTCTTAGGACACAAAATCCACTGTCGGTCAAAGGTCAACGGTATGGTAAACAACCCTACGTAATTTGAATCGAAAAATTCGACTACCAGATTTATGATCTATAACTTCTTAAGACCTTTATTATGGTTCTAGAACAACATATTAAAATTTTGTGATGGTCGAATCTTCGCCAATTGCAAATTTAAGTGGCGGACTATCATGAAAATGTATTTAAATAAACAAGTTTGAAGAAATGGTGCAACGACTCGTCCCTAAAATTATGATTTTTATAATTTTAAAATATGAAGTTACAAAAATGCCCTTCGAGGTAAAGACGTTGACTTTTATTGACCGCCTTGTCATGTCACGTAAGAATCATGTTCTTGATGTATCTGGATAGTACTCGTCGTTACGAATGCGTGGAAGCGAACGAAACGTAAATTGGAGTTATAACGAATGAGTTATTAACGAACGAAGTTAAGGACAAAATTGTCAATTGATTATTTTCTGGAATGCTCCAAATTTTTGGAGCAAAATCTGGAAAGCCACGTGTGTGGCCGAGATTAAAAGGGAAGAAAAGATGGGTGGTGAAGATGAAAGATAAAGGGGATGAAGGAGGATGGGCGTTGCCCAATCAGGAAAGAAGAGAAGAGAGACTGACCAATTAGAAGGAAGAGAAGGGAGAGAAAGGAGGGAAGGAAATTATGAAGTTCGAAGCCGTTGGCTTCGACGGCAACTCGTGATTCTTTAGGCGGCGATCTGCCATTTCTGAATGCAATCTCATTGATCCCCACCATCAAACAACTCCCCTTAAGCTTAGGAATAATGCCCAATCATTGTTTGAGGTGTCAGAGCAAGTATGGAGGACGAATCAAAGCACACCCTTTATAGGGGTTCCGGCGGGTTTTAGTGAAATTTGGGCTTTTCCCGACCAAATCGACCTTAGTCACAGGTATAAAAGTTGCTCCACTCATTGAGATATTCATTCCTGTAAAATTTGAGAATTTTTGGAGTTGTTCAATTTTCCAGCGAGTAAGGACGGCCGACCGCCATGTGCGGTAGCGCGTGGGGGAAAAACCCAAGGTCCCTCCTTAGGTTCCTCGACGTACCGAATCTGAATCCGCCATCCATCTTCCAAAATTACAACATTTTAGTAAAGTATTGCAAAAACGTCCTTAATTATGTTTAGGCGCGTTGACGGGAATCGAGGTTATCTTCGCTAGTTCGAGCGGCTTCTGGGGCAATGGAAAACTTGTGAGTGGACCCCTTCATAACTTATATATTTTTTATAAAATATTAGCCTAGCATGCATTACATATTCATGATTATGTTTTATATATTATTTTAAGAGCTTCTATATTTATGGTTTGCAAAATAATTATGATTATTGAAACTATATATTTCTAAAGATACGAAATATTGGGTCTTTGCTTATGAAATGCCATAGATTTATGGTTGTAAATTAAGTGGATTTATGGATATGATTTATATAACGGTTCTCGAATATAAGTTATGAATTATGGGATTTTCATATATGGAATTCCATGGATTTACAAATGTGAATTATTATGATTTTATGATGCTTTGATGCTTTGAGCATTTGAACTCCAAGATTTAATATGAGTTTTTGAGACATGTTTTTAGTACTTACCTAGTGGGTTATCATACGGCGCATCCGCACACCACGGGTATTATGTCTATGGCCATATGTTACAACCACCCCCATATTTCCATTTTATTTCTATTTTCCCTTAGAACATTTTTAAATCTATCAATTTAATCCTTTATCTCTTTTAATCCTAACCCTTGATCTAGATTCCATATTGTTCCTAAACTGCCACATTGTAGGTTCTTAACTCTCTTCTCTTTCCCCTATGCCCAAGTCCTCCCTCTCAGATCTCTCTCTCATGAGACTTTTCTCTCTCCCTTCACTCCCTACACCGTGACTTGCCAAGCATCTTGCATGCAGCTCTAGTGTAGACCATCTTCATCATCATCTCCTTTGCACCATATCTCTCTCTCTCTCTCTCCGCCGTAGTGAGGTCGAGGAACTCAAAGAAAGGACCTCTGACAAATCTTTCCATTCTTTCCAGCTTGGTAAGTTTGTTTACCTTTTTAAATTACCATTGTTCTTGTGGGATGTTGTGGGTTGAAAGTTATGTTGTTTTTCCAAGGTTTGAGGACGGGAACGACACGGGGGAAATTCACTCGCATTTTTTTTTACGGAACCATGACTTTCGAGGATTCTTTCCGAGCTTCCACGGTCGTTCACGGCGAAGCTAGGGTATGAAAAATACTCCACTCTCTTCCCTCTTCATTTTAGTAATTGGTTTTGGTAGTAGTTTGCACGTTCGCCGTCGACCGAAACTACTACAGCTCCGGTGTTCTTTTCCAACTGCACCCAAACCACCCAGGCCATCAGGCATTCTCAAACACCATGGGCCTTAGCCCATTCTTGGACCAGCCCTATTCCTTTTTGGTTAGTTAGCCTACGGGCCGTACCTTGTTTTGGGCTTAGTGTTTGTGTGTGGGTGTGTTGGGCTGTACGAGTGTGTGGTGTGTGTGTGTCTGTGTGAGTGTGTGGGTGTGTGTTGTGCGTGTGAGTGAGTGTGTGTGTAGTGCCGTGTGTGTGAGTGTGTTGTGTGTGTACGTGTATAAATGTGTATGTGTGTGCAGGTGTGTGTTTGTGTACTATGCGTGTAGGTGTGTGTGTGTGTGTGTGTGCGCTGGCATATGTGTGGGTATGGTGTGGGTTTGGGCTCAAGCCCAAACCATTCTTTTTATTCCTAGGCCTATCGAAAACCAAACCCAATTGATCCTAACCTTATTTAAACCTAAACCCTAATCTGGATCCAAACCCAAGACCCATTTCCAATTCTTGAAATTATATAGTTGGGTAGTTTAATAAATTGTACATTTTTGTGCTTAGGTGAAGTTGCTAGTGGGGATTTCCTTAATCCTTTTCCACACAATTTTGCTACTACGGAGTATTTGTGAGTGGACCCTTTCTAAAATTTGCACAATTTCCTAATTTAATTGCATAAATGAAATGCATGCCTTACGAGTTTATGAACTGATTTTTAAGTTAAGCATGTTTATGAAATATGTTGTTTATCGGCTCTTTTTTTGTGAGGAATTAATTGTTAGCCTATATTGAGCTATAGTTTGATATATCTTATTTTTATAAAAACCATGAATTGGTAGACTATCTGATGGATGATGATAGGATGCTAGAACATGTTTTAGAAACCCCTCTTTATAGTATAGATGATGGATGACTTTATACTATGAAGTGGTTATTTTTTAGAGGCGTAACTATTTGTGCATACATAGTGGACACTATGCCGCTTGGGGCGAGGATCTGGTGTTGGCAGATAGGCCAGGAGAAATAATCCCTAGCTACGGGCTGAGGGACACTGAGCAGACATTGGGCCGGGAGTTGGTAATCTCTGGCTATGGGCGCAGAGACCACGGTGCTGGCATAGGGCCGGGGGATATATATTTATTTAGTGATCTTACTAGTAGAACATTACGCTACGAGACGATTTATGAGACGTTTGATATTTTGTGGTCCACGATATGTCTCTTGAGATACTTTTGGAATGCTAGGTTTTTCATTAAACTTATCACTTATTATGCTAGTAGTTTTCTTTATATAAAATATGGGGGGTTAGTATCTTGATAACTGTTTTATTATTATTATATATATGAACTTGGTCCACTCACCTTTGTATTGCACCCCCATTCAGGTCTTAGAAACGAGGACTACGATACGACGTACGAGGCATTCCCCTACCAGTAGCAATTTATCACTCACTTGTGTGATATCCTATAATGATCTTTCCTTTTGTGATCTTGTTTTAGATTGTGTTATGTGCACTCTAGACACTTCCTTAAACTTTGTTTATTACTCTTAAATTCTAATGATTATTCATGCTTATGTTCCTCTTAATCATTACTATTGTAATCAATAAATGGCTTTTGTCACCCTCAGGTGTCAGCCAGCACGTGCCTATCCAGGTACTCAGAGAATATCGGGGTTGGGACGTGTTAGATTGGTATCAGAGCATGGTTAGGGTTTTTTCCACCAATTTTGTAAATTTCAGTCTTTCTAAAGCTTGTTGTCTTTGTCAGAATCATGGTTAATCCTAGTGGGAATGTGCCTTAACGACCTTATTCTTTTATAAAAGGGCGAATCCAGCAGTTTATCACTGCACTAATGAATGCTCTTCCAGGTCATAGGCCGAATCGAACGTATTTAGAAATTGCTAGAAGTAATGGAGTTACTGAGTTGAAATCTGTGGGGAATTGTGAGGAGGTTGAGCAGTGGTTAGAGAAAATGGAGGATACTTTAGAGGCTATGAAGTGTCCGTTAAATAAATGGACAAACACTGCAGGTTTCTTTATTTAGAGTGATGCTAGGAGTTGGTGGAAATCAACGAAGGAATCTTGTCCACCTGGTTCTTGGATGACATGGGCTGCCTTCAGGAAACATTTTATTACTTACTTTCTAAGCCCCAGTTACAGATTGAGGAAGAGGCATGAGTATTTAGAGTTCCGACAGGGTGACCTCAGCATCACAAAATTTGACAGTACCTTCAGGCGTTTGGCTAGGCATCATGATGAGACTTATGATAATCCACAAGCACAGATGGACCAGGGGATAATTGCACTAAACCAAGAGTACTGTACACTGGTAGCTGCTCAGAGACCTAGAACTTATGAAGAAGTAATCGAGATAAGTCTGAGTATAGAACAGTTTAAGTGGGATACGGAGATACATAATCAACCTTAGACTTGGATCCAGCCCCCGAGACAAATAGACATCGAAATCAGAATCAGAGGAGTCAGAATTTCCAGTCGCGGAGTACCAGAGAATCAGTGGGCCCCTTCAGCTCTGTAAAACCCAGACATTCTTTTTCCTTTAAACGACCAGGTCAGGGTTCAGGGTCGTCCAGTGAAAGCTCAAGCAACGAGTTGGCGAGATGATCTTTCGGTCATTTCACTCTGAGTTATCCGGTCTGTAATCAATGTGGGTTACGTCATCGAGATAGTTGTGGGATAACTATTGTAGTTTGTCACATGTGCGGTGGCACCGAGCATTTTGTTCGTGATTGTCCTTCAACACCACCTGGTGATTTTACCTCTGGTCAAGCTACAGTGGATATCAGCCAGTTCAGAATTTTGGCACCCGACAAAGCTATGATGGCGGTGGGAGTAGTAGTTGGAGTTATGGTAGCAATACTAATCAGAACTACGGGGGTAATAGAGGTCTGCAGTTTGGTGGCAGAGGTAGCCAGAGTTTTAGAGGAAATGACAGCCGGAGTGCTCAGTTTTCGACCCAGCAGCAGGCTGGAACATCTTCTGGTAACAGTAATTAAGGGAACAGAGTAGGACGTGGTTCTAAAGGTCGTGGAGGTCGGAACAATAATGCAGGGTATTAGGTTCATGGACATATGAACGCCATGACTCAGCAGAAGGCTGATCAGGATCTTCGAGTTATCACAGGTACGTTACCTTTCTGGAATACTTGGGCTAAAGTTTTAATTGATCCGGGTGTTACACAGTCTTTTGTTTCTTCATCTTTTGCTTGGGTTATACCTTCTCAACCTCAGCCACTAGGTTTTGATATGCTGATTCAAATGCCAAGTGGTGAATTGTTTTGTGCTCAATGGCAATATCAAAATTGTCTAGTTATTGTTGAAGGGGAAAACTTAGAGATTAATTTAATTCCTTTCAAACTGGCGGAGTTTGATGTTATTCTGGGAATGGATTGGCTATCTAAGCACCGAGCAAATGTCGCATGTTGGGAGAAAGTCATAACGTTCAATCGGCCAGGACTTCCAGTAGTTACATTTATGGGTGAGCGACGTGTCCTCCCCAATAGTATTATTTCTGCCATTCAAGCAACTAGGTTGTTGAATAAGGATTGTGTGGGGTTTTTAGCCCACGTAGTTGTGAAGGATGAATCTTCTTTACGTCCAGAAGAGGTGCCAGTTGTAAGGAACTTCATCAATGTGTTTCCTGATGATTTACCGGGGTTGCCACTTGCGAGGGAAATTGAGTTTCTATCGATTTACTCCCAGGTCCAAATCCTATTTCCTTGGCACCTTATTGAATGGCACCAGTGGAGTTGAGATAATTAAATATCCAACTCCAGGAATTGGTAGACAAAGGTTACGTCCAGCCGAGTAAATCCCTGTGGGGAGCTCCTGTTCTTTTTGTTAGAAAGAATGATGGATCAATGAGACTCTATATTGATTATAGGCAACTGAATCAGGTGATGGTAAAGAATCGTTACCCTCTGCCTCGGATCAATGATTTGTTTCATCAATTGAAAGGTGCTCAAGTATTTTCCAAAATTGATCTTTAATCGGGTTACCATCAATTGAGTATTCGCGAGGATGATGTCCCGAAAACTGCTTTCCGTACGAGGTATGGGCATTATGAATTTCATGTCATGCCTTTCGAATTGACAAATGCACCTGCAACATCCATGGATTTGATGAACATAGTCTTTAGACTGTATCTAGATCGGTTTGTAATTGTGTTCATTGATGACATTTTAATTTATTCTAGAAGTGTTAATGAGCATAAGAAACATTTGAGACTAGTGCTAGAACGACTGAGGGACAACCATCTTTATGCCAAGTTCAGTAAGTGCTAGTTTTGGTTAATTCATGTTGGTTTTCTTGGGCACATATTTCTGCTGAAGAAATTAGTGTGGATCCCCAAAAGGTGTCAACAATGTCTAACTAGGAACAACCGAAAAGTGTCACCGAAGTGAGAAGTTTCTTGGGTTTGGCAGGGTGTTATCAAAGATTTATTCAGAATTTTTCTGCAATTGCTCTGCCTCTTACTAAATTGACTCGTAAAGGTGTCCAGTTTGTGTGAGATGAAAATTGTGAACAAAGTTTTCAAGAGCTTAAGCGACGCCTCACTCAAGCCCATGTTCTCGCTCTTCCAAATGACAGTGGTGAATTTGAGGTGTATACTGATGCTTCTCTATCAAGTTTTGGGTGTGTATTGATACAGCATGGAAAAGTTATCGCCTACGCTTCCAGACAACTCAAAACCCATGAAAGAAATTATCCAACTCATGATTTGGAGTTAGGAGTAGTGATTTTCACTTAGAAGATTTGGAGGCACTACTTATATGGAAAGTGTTGATGCACAAAATCAGTGAGGACTTTGGTACAATATAAAATGCCAAGTTTGTGAGCTTCGCTAGATTGGTCTGGTCACCAGTGTGGATAAGTATGTAAATGGATAGATACAGGGTAGTAAACACAAGATGTACGTGGTTCACCTAAATTGGCTACGTCCACGGAGTATAGGAGTTCTCATTAATTGTGAAGGGTTTACAGGTTCAAGCTCTCTTTTAGTGAGTACTAGTGATTTAGTACAAATGACATTCAGAAATATTATGAGAGAATGATCACCTTTTATAGAAGATAGTTTCTAGCTTTGTTCTGACATTGACACATGTCGCGTTATGATTGGCTTCTGATGTTGACACATGTCGCGCTATGATTGGCTTCTGATGTCGACACATGTTGCACTGTGATTGGCCTCCTGGTTGGAGGGAAACTCTTCTAGGTCCTTGACGGTATAACGTTGACCGGTGTTTAGTAGTTTTGGGATTGGTCAAGTATGGTACAAATAGTGCTCCCTTAAGTTCCCAAGTGAGGGAAACTCCTCGGTGGGGGACTTGCAAGATCCAAGCCGCTGAGTAATCACAAAACTTCTAAGTACCGAAGTGTGGTTCGTTTTCACTTGCCTTATCTGTCTCATAAGTAGATGTGACATCTTCTCTGGAAGTACTTTTCCTCCATCCAGGGGTGGTATCTTTAACCGGTGATGATGCACAAGGTAATGTATCAATTTCACTTGAAGCTTACTTGTAGTTTTAGGCTTGGTCAAGCGCGATACAAACCATGTAGTAAGAGTCTCCCAAGTCCCCGAGCTAGGAGATATGCCGAAAGAGGTGAGAAGTTTGATTTCGAGTTCTGGCTGATTGTTCTTATTCTCCATATCTTGCAGGCAGCAGGATTGATAAAGAAAAGAAAAAGGAAAAGTGATGATATGAGATACTTTTGCTTTTGAAGAAGTAACTTTCCACAGACTTATTCTTAAACTGGGCTGGAAGGTTTTCTGGTTTCCTCCAGAGTATAAGGCCGACTTAAGAATGTGAAGGTCAAAACAAGTCCATCAAATTAAGAGTGCGTTCGACCTTGATGATATGGGATACTTTTGTTGTTGACAAAGTAATAGATGAACTAGCACGTGTTATGTTGCGCTTGTCTCCACATGCTTCCTTGTATCCTTCTCACTTGCCCTATCTATTCCTTAGGCAGATGTGGTATCTTTTCTGGAAGCATAAGATGTTGAAGATGAGTACTCGGGAGCAATGCCAGGTAAGTAATCAGGTAAGGAGTTCCAGGCAGTCAGTTCCTGACTGGAAGCTTGATTCCAGGCGCTGACTGATTGCTCTCTTTCTCCTTGTCTTACAGGTAAGAACAAGGGCAAAGGAAAAGACAGGGAAAAAGCATGATATGGGATACTCTTGCTTTTAATCCTGATGATATGAGATACTCTTGCTCTGGTGCAGCTGGTTTGCAGAGGTATTATCGGGGGGGGGGGGGAAGAAGCTGAGTATTTCGAAAAACTCTGCTAAAAGTGCCCTCTCGGATGTAAAGAAAAGTTGAGCATTTTTTTTATTTGCAGGTTTGCCTGGCTGTGAAGGATAAAGGTCGACATATATAGGAATTGTCCTAACAGTGAATAGTAATGATGTTCCTTTACCCTTCTCGGTCATAGCAATGTAGTGGGAGCTGCAAGATTCACATGTTTTAACTTTGTCAGAGCACTTTGAAAAAATGGTCTGTGGTATCTAGAAAGCTGATGTTGTGTGTGAAAATTGCAGACAAGCTTTATCCAAGGAAATCTAGCTCTCAAAGTTCGGAAAGCAGTGCCTCTTCAGTTTTCAAACAAGCAATCATGTCGAGGATCTGGCTCTCGAGATTCAGAGAACGGTGCTTCTTCAATTTGTGAGAAAACAATCCTATTGGGAGTCTGGCTTTCGAGATTTGGAGAGCGGTGCCTCTTCGATTTTTGAGAAAGCAATCCTAGTGGGAGTCTGGCTCTCGAGATTCGGAGAGTGGTGCCTCTTCGATTTTTGAGAAAGTAATCTTGTTGGGAGTCTAGCTCTCAAGATTCGAATAACGGTGCCTCTTCGATTTTTTAGCAAGCAATCTTGTTGGGAGTGTTTTCTCGAATATGAGTAAAGGGTGGACATTTTTGCCAGTCTGCCTTGCCACGGAGCATGGATGTTAACACACATAAGGATTTTCCAGTTATCAAGCAGTGGTGCTGTTCTTTTACCTTTGTGGGTAATAATATGGTATCTGGACCTTCAAAATTTATGTGTCTAAACTTTGTCAGAGATCTTTGGCAAAGTTATCTGTGGTACTTAAGGAGTTGATGTTGCGTGTGGAGATTGTCAACAGATTTTACTCAGGAAAATCCGTTTCTCAAAGTCCGGAGAGTGGTGCCTCTTCAATTTTTGAACCAACGACCATGTTGCCCTTTCTTTTATAGGGGCAGCTATTATGTGCAAGAAGTACGTTCAAAGAGTTATTTCTTGTAGGAATTTTCCCTTTATTTTTATACTTTAGAGATTTATTGGACCTCATTTCTCCTTCATCATTTCTGAAAATGTCTGGCCCATCCGACCGTCGTTTTGACTTGAACTTTGGTGAAGAGGCAGCCATGCCTCTTCAAGACAACATATGGCCCTCATCCTTCTTATCCACTACTAGTCATCTTGCCGTTGGGGACTCTGTGCTGAAGAATGATATAATTGTTGCGGTGGTGGCTAGGAACCTTCTCATTCCTAAAGATAACAGACTACTTTCCAAACGGTCTGATGAGTTGGCTGTTAAAGATTTTTTGGCTCTTAGTGTCCAATGTACAAGTTCTGTGTCTAATATGGCCCAACGCCTATTTGCTCGAACCCGCCAAGTTGAGTCATTGGCGGCTGAAGTGATAAATCTCAAACAGAAGATCAGAAGGCTTAGGCATGAGAATAAACAATTGCACAGGCTAGCATATAACTATGCTACAAACATGAAGATGAAGCTTGACCAGCTGCAGGAATCTGATGGTCAGATTTTACTTGATCATCAGAGGTTTGTGAGTTTGTTCCAAAGGCATTTATTGCCTTCGTCTTCTAGGGTTGTACCGGGTAATAAAGCTCCAAATGATCAACCTTCGGTGCCTCCTCCTTCTGGGGTTATGCCCAGTACTGAGGCTCCGAATGATCACCCTTCGATGCCTCCTCTTTCTGGGGCTCTGCCGACTGCTGAGACTTCTTCTGAGCAACCTTTGTGAATACTCCATCTTGTTTGTTTATTTTGCTTCATTTCAACGTTTTGTGTTAAATACACCAAGGCCTCATTCACTAAGTTCTTAAAAAAAATTCTTTTGTTGAACCTTGTATGTTGAAGCTTTGTGAGTGAAGCATGTAGGTTGAGGTGATGCTCCCTTAATTTCCCGAGTAAGGAAAACTTCTCGGTTGGAGACTTAAAAAATCCAAGTCACTGAGTAGTCGTGAAACTTCCAAGTACCAAGGTGTAGTAGCATATGGTAGGAGTCCCCCAAGTCTCCGGTCGAGGGAGTTGACGAATGAGGTGTCTTGCTAGAAGCCAAGTTTCCAAAGTAACAAAACTTCACAATTTTCCTTTCTAAGTGGTAGCTCAAAACTCCTCTTTCATGTACATTTGTTATGAAAGTTGTTAGGCCCAAATAAGGGGAGGCCTAGGCTTTCATTTTTTTTTTTTAAACTTTTCGATTTTTTTTTTAATTTTTGAATTTTCGAATATATATATTAGCTTTGTAGGTGAAGCTTTGGTGTTGAAGCTTTGAGGTTGAAGCTTTGTTGGGTACCATGAATTGATTTTGCTTCACACTATCTTGATCAAGAGTGTGTGAAGCTTTTGTAGGTGAAGTTTTTGTGTTGAAGCTTTGTAGGTGAAGCTTTTATAGGTGAAGCTTTTGTGTTGAAGCTTGTGTAGGTGAAGCTTTTGGGTTGAAGCTTTGTAGGTGAAGCTTTTGTGTTGAAGCTTTTGTAGGTGAAGCTTTTAGGTTGAAGCCTTGTAGGTGAAGCTTTTGTGTTGAAGCTTTGGTGTTGAAGCTTTGTAGGTGAAGCTTTTGTAGATGAAGATTTTGTGTTGAATCTTTGTAGGTGAAGCTTTGGAGTTGAAGCTTTGTAGGTGAAGCTTTTGTAGGTGAAGCTTTGGTGTTGAAGCTTTTGTAGGTAAAGCTTTGGAGTTGAAGCTTTGTAGGTGAAGCTTTTGTGTTGAAGCTTTGTAGGTGAAGCTTTTGAGTTAAAGCTTTTGTTGGGTACCATGAATTGATTTTGCTTCACACTATCTTGATCAAGAGTGTGTGAAGCTTTTAAGAATTGTAGTTGCTTTTCATTTGTTAAAGCTTTTGTGGTGAAGCTTTTGTAGGTGAAGTTTTGTTGGGTACCATGAATTGATTTTGCTTCACACTATCTTGATCAAGAGTGTGTGAAGCTTTTAAGAATTGTAGTTGCACTCCATTTGTTGAAGCTTTTGTGGTGAAGCTTTGAAGTTGAAGCTTTGTAGGTGAAGCTTTGGAGTTGAAGCATTGTAGGTGAAGCTTTAGTGTTGAAGCTTTTGTTGGCACCATAAATTGGTTTTGCTTCACACTGTCTTGATCAAGAGTGTGTGAAGCTTTTGAGAATTGTGGTTGAACTCCTTTGATGAAGCTTTTATTGGCACCATAAATTGGTTTTGCTTCATACTGTCTTGATCAAGAATGTGTGAAGCTTTTAAGAATTGTGGTTGCCCTCCATTGATGAAGCTCTTGTTGACACCATAAATTGGTTTTGCTTCACACTATCTTGATCAAGAGTGTGTGAAGCTTTTAAGAATTGTGGTTGCCCTCCATTGATGAAGCTCTTGTTGACACCATAAATTGGTTTTGCTTCACACTATCTTGATCAAGAGTGTGTGAAGCTTTTAAGAATTGTGGTTGAACTCCTTTGATGAAGCTCTTGTTGGCACCATAAATTGGTTTTGCTTCACACTGTCTTGATTAAGAATGTGTGAAGCTTTTGAGATTTGTGGTTACCCTCCATTGATGAAGCTCTTGTTGGCACCATAAATTGGTTTTGCTTCACACTGTCTTGATCAAGAGTGTGTGAAGCTTTTGAGATTTTGTAGTTGTCCTCTATTGATGAAGCTTTGTTGAATTTCCCAATTTCCTTTTTTTTTTATGGGAAAACTAGAAATTTGAAAATGTGGGAGAGACAACATATACAAATGTTGCTTCTTCACTGTTGAGCAAGAGATTGTGATGCAAGCCACACCTTGTAGTAGTCGAAGGTTTAGATGAACCATATAAATTGAATTTGCTTTGAACAATCTTGATCAAGAATGTGTGAAGCTTTCTACGAGTTGTAGTGTTTGCATTGTTACAGAGGAGAAATGTCTGAAGCAGATGCAAGAGGGCTGAAGAGCTTGATCTTCGTATACCATGCACTGAAGTCGTTGTTGGTGACTATAACTCTTGTTAGGCATAAGTGCTCCCCTAGTTAAGTTGTAAAGCTTGAGGTTTTTTGATTATTTGTGAATGCTAGAAGTTCACATGTACAAGTTGTACCATTCGTCTTCTGGTTGATGGAACGAATGGTAAGTTGCTTTCATCACTTGGTTGGTGGTATTAATGTGAGTTCCTTCATCACCTTTCATCACATTTCATCACCTAGTTGGTGGCACGAAGATGAGTTCCTTCTTCACATTTCATCATCTGGTTGGTGGTACGAAGGAAAGTACGGGTTGTACATTTCATCACTTGGTTGGTAGCATGAAGATGAGTTCATTCTTCACCTGATTGGTGTTAAGAATGACAAGTTGCTAAATAAAATTAGAGTACGAGTTGTACATTTCATCACCTGGTTGGTGGCATGGAGGAAAGTACAGGTTGTACATTTCATCACCTGGTTGGTGGCATGAAGATGAGTTCCTTCTTCACATTTCATCACCTGGTTGGTGGCATGAAAGAGAGTGTACATTTCATCACCTGGTTGGTGGCATGAAGATAAGTTCCTTCATCACCTAGTTGGTGAGAATAAGGGCAAGGTGTCGAGGCATATTGTAGCAAGTGTCGAATGACACAAAGTATGTTGAACCTTTTCGAAGCACAGTTGGTTTATGTATGGATGTGTTGGAATGTATGATGTTTATGTATGAATGTGTTGGAATGTATGATGTTTATGTATGAATATGTTGGAATGTATGATGTTTATGTTGATTGACATGAGTGATGCTTATGAATGTTTTGGGATCCATGTTTTCGATATGTGAACAATGTTGGTTGTAACACTTAATATCACATACTTTGTGTCAAAGTACGTATGTTGAAACTCTGAGTTGGAGTATAGAAGTAGGTCAGCGTAGACCAAGTGTTCCAGTGCTAGGAATGCAAATGACTCAGAAGAAGTTGTCTGAATTCCCTTTTCTTTAAATATTTACCGAATGGCTTATGTGACAAAAGATCTCAAACGGTTGAACGTCAAAACATTTGTAATGTGTATGCCTTCTTATAAAAGCATTTCCTTCAGTACCTAGTCCTCCACTTTGAAAAAGTGAGGCTTGTCCCACCCATAGTCATAATAGTCGACGGTACGTTGACCCCTGGTTATCTTAATACGAACTTTTATCCCTCTTGTTGTAATGGGCTTGCTGAGAGTAAAAATCCTTCATCTTACCAAGAGACAAATGTGTTTGGTGACTTGGCGAGTAGCTAAATGAGGCAAGAGATGATGCAATGGGTGTTTGAATGGCCAGATTTCCTCACTTGGTAGAACTTGACATCTACTCCCCACTTGTTGATAGGGGTTAACCATATGGGGGTTCTCTTGGTATATCCTTGCTTCGGCGGAGGCGTGGTTGTAAGCATGTGCCATCACCTCAGAGTAAGTCTTTCAAGTGTTGGCATTGATCATGTACTTGAAGAAACAATCATGTAGGCCTGCCGTGAAGGCTTTGAGGGCGGTCTTGTCATCTGCCTCAATGCAGCGAGAATACTCATGGCTGAAGCGACCGGCATACTCTCGTAGTGACTTGACCGGCTTCTGGCGAATAGTGTACAAGTCATTTGAAGAATGTAAGCAATCAGTTTGGAAGATGTGTTAAGAGACAAACAGTTTCCTTAGTTCCTCAAATGAGTCTATTGTCTCGAGTGGAAGACGACAATACCAGTTTAGAGCTCTGCCATAGTGGACTCAAAAAGGTTAAGGTGTTCAATTGGGTCCTCCCTTCTAGTATAGAGTTATAAACCAAGCTTTTGTTTTGTCTTCTCTTAAAGGGGGTGTCGAGGATCCTGCTTGTGAGAGGGCCAGGCCTGGGTTGGTTCCAGTTAGGTATCTCGGCTTGACGTTTGGCCTTCAACTTGTTTACTTCCTTAAGGAGCTGTAGGACAATGGGGTCTTGAGTGGAGTCATGTACCATTGGAATTTTCTTCCGTAAGTCTCCATCACCTCTTGGAAGTAGGAAAGTTTGAGCAAGAGCGTATGGTTTTTCCTTGGACTTGTCATACTGACTTCTAGGGCGAGTCTGTCGGAATACCTCCGAGTCCCTTGTACCTTCATGTTCCTCTAGGACCTATCGTTCCTTCCCTAGATTGGCAGCTGGCTTCGGTTGTGGGAGGGGACCGAGTCTTTTAAAAACCCTTGGGTTATTGATCTTCGAGCTTATGTGGAGGGGATTCTCTCGACGTTGCTTTAGGAAGTCTCGGCAGTCACGATAAACGGCTTTCAATCTTTCTAACCCTTCTGCAAGGAGGTGTCTTCCTCCACTTCTCCTGCTTCGGGTCGAAGCAGCTAAGTTGAGAGAAGTCTCATGTTGATCAATGTTTTGATGATTAGCTCGTTCCTTATCAGGGATACCCATGTCGAAGGAAGGTGACTCTCCGTGTTGGGGGGCACCCAGATGATGGTTGATGTCCACAAAGGCAACAAGCTTGCGTGTTTGAGTACGCTTAGTTTTGTGGAGCGTCTCGAAAAGCTTCTCATATTGTTCCTGAAGGATCTCATTCTTTATTGCTATCTTGTTGTTCTGAGCCTCCAGCTCCTCGACTTTAGCTTAAATAACGAGCTTTTTTCATTCATTCTTTCGTTGCTTCGCACTAGGTGCGAAGGTGTGTCGTTCTGCGTGATGTGGCTTCCTTCACTCCCCATGTTGGAGAGAGATACTTGGTCAAAAGAGAGTGTACGAATGGTGGAAACCAGCTTGACAAAGCTGAAGAGAGTAAGAATATGTGCGTTTCCCACAGACGGCGCCAAATGTTGATGCACAAAATCAGTGAGGCTTTTGGTACAACATAAAATGTCAAGCTTGTGACCTTTGCTAGATTGCTCCGGTCACTAGTGTGGATAAGTATGTAAATGGATAGAAACAGGGTAGCAAACACAAGATGTATGTGGTTCACCCAGATTGGTTACGTCCACAGAGTAAAGGATTTCTCATTAATTGTGAAAGGTTTACACAAGTACATAGGTTCAAGCTCTCCTTTAGTGAGTATTAGTGAATGATTTAGTACAAATGACATTCGAAAATATTGTGGAAGAATGATCTCCTTTTATAGAAGATAATTTCTAGCTTTGTTTTGACATTGACACGTGTCGTGTTATGATTAGCTTCTGATGTTGACACGTGTCGCGCTATGATTGGCTATGATGTCGACATGTGTTGCACTGTGATTGGCCTCCTGGTTGGAGGAAAACTCTTCTGTGTCCTTGACGGTATAACGTTGACCGATGCTCAGTAGTTTTAGGATTGGTTAAATATGGTACAAACAGAGAGAAATGTCGTATTTTTCACGGATCATAAGAGTTTTAAGTATGTGTTCACCAAGAATGAGCTGAATTTGAGATAGAGAAGGTGGATGGAGCTTATCAGTGATTATGATTATTCGATCGAGTACCATCCTGGGCATGCTAATGCCGTGGCTGATACTCTTAGTCGGAAACATCACGAGCAGCTTGCATCACTTCAAGTTGTACATGTTTCATTACTATTTTCTCTTCGGAGAATTTGTGTTAATTTGGAACTAAGTGAGCAGGGAGCTTGGCTAGCACATTTTCAGGTTAGACCTATCTTTGTAGACATGGTCATAGAAGCTCAGGAACTTGATCCGGAATGCGCTGAATTAAAGGAACAAGTGTTGAAGGGGGATAATGAGAAATTCATCATTCGTAAGGATGGAGCGTTATTGAAAGGGAACCGTTTGTTTGTGCCTAAAGATAATGAAGCGGTTAAAAAGGAAATTCTTGATGAGGCTCATACTTCAGTTTATGCTATGCATCCAGGAAGTACTAAATTGTATCGCACCATTTATCATTTCTATTTCTGGGAAGGGATGAAACGGGATGTAGCAGAGTATATAAGTAGATGTTTAATCTGCCAACAGGTTAAAGCAGACAGACAAAGACTTGGGGGACTAATGCAGAATCTTCCGATACCAATTTGGAAGTGGGAGGATATCACTATGGACTTTGTGTACGGACTGTCTAGAACACCGTCAATGTACGATGGTATTTGGGTAATTGTCGATCGGCTTACCAAGACCGCTCATTTCTTACCAGTTCAACAGACCTACTCGTTGGAGAAATTGGCGAAATTATTCGTCGATAATATTGTTCGTCTTCATGGTGTACCCGTCACCATTGTGTCAGACAGAGATCCCATATTTACTTCCAGGTTTTGGAAAGCCTTTAATGCTACTATGGGTACTCAGTTACTCTTCAGCACTACTTATCATCCACAAACTGATGGTCAGTCCGAGCAGACGATTCAGACTTTAGAGGACATGTTGAGAGTGTCGGTGTTACAGTGGAAAGGCAGCTGGGATAACTATTTGTCGTTGATGGAGTTTGCTTACAATAATAGTTATCACTCGAGTATTGGTATGGCGCATTTTGAAGCACTTTACGAGAAGGCGTGTAAGACGCCATTATGTTGGACAGAGGCAGGAGAAAGGTCATTGGTAGGACCAGAGATTATGGATACCACCAATGCTAATATCCAACTAATTAAGGCAAATTTGAAAGCAGCACAAGACCGATAGAAAAACATTGTAGACAAGCACTTCAAGGATCGTGAGTTTACAATGGGCGACTTTGTGTTCTTGAAGTTGTCTCCCTGGAAGGGTGTTGTTCATTTTGGTAAGCGAGGAAAGCTGAGTCCTCAATAAGTCGGTCCCTATCAGATTATTGAGAGAATTGGTGCAGTTGCTTATAAGTTGGTGCAGTTGCTTACTGGAGTTGTCACTGATCCATAACGTTTTCCATGTTTCCATGCTTCAGAAATATGTACCAGATCCTTCTCATATCATCCAGATAGAGCCATTGGAAGTAAATCTGGATTCTAGCTATGTAGAAGAACCAGTGGCTATCCTTGACAGACAGGATAAAGTGTTGCGGAGCAAAGTTATTCCTTTGGTAAAGGTACTGTGGAGAAACCATGCAGTCGAAGAAGCTACTTGGGAAACAGAGGAATCAATGTGGAATCAATATCCCTTTCTTTTCGTGTAACTTCGCAATTTCGGGGACGAAATTTCTGTAAAGGAGGTAGATTGTTACAACCACCCCTATATTTCCATTTTATTTCTATTTTTCCTCTAGAACATTTTTAAATCTATCAATTTAATCCTTTATCTCTTTTAATCCTAACCCTTGATCTAGATTCCCTATTGTTCCTAACCTACCACGTGGCAGGTTCTTAACTCTCTTCTCTTTCTCCTCTACCCGAGTCATCCCTCTCAGATCTCTCTGTCACGGGAACTCTTCTCTCTCCCTTTACTCCTTGCACCGTGACCTGCCAAGCATCCTGCATGCAGCTCTAGTGTAGACCATCTTCATCATCATCTCCCTTGCACCATATCTCCCTCGCTCTCTCTCTCTCTCTCTCTCTCTCTCTCTCTCTCTCCGTCGCAGCGAGGCCGAGGAACTCAAAGAAAGGACCTCCGACGAATCTCTCCATTCTTTCCGGCTACGTAAGTTTGTTTACCTTTTTAAATTACCATTGTTGTTGTGGGACGTTGTGGGTTGAAAGTTATGTTGTTTTTCCAAGGTTTGAGGACGGGAACGGCACGAGGGAAATTCACCCACATTTTTTCCGACGGAACCGTGACTTTCAATGATTCTTTCCGTGCTCTCACGGCCGTTCACAGCAAAGCTACGGTATGAAAAATACTCCACTCTCTTACCTCTTAATTTTAGTAATTGGTTTTGGTAGTAGTTTGCAAGTTCGCCGTCGACCGGAGTTACTACAGCTCCGGTGTTCTTCCCCGACTGCACCCAAACACCCAGGCCATCAGGCCTTCTCAAACACCACGAGCCTTAGCCCATTCTTGGACCAGCCTTATTCCTTTTTGGTTAGTTGGCCTGCAGGCCGTACCTTGTTTTGGGCTTAGTGTTTGTGTGTGGGTGTGTTGAGCTATGTGAGTGTGTGTCCGTGTGAGTGTGTGGGTGTGTGTTGTGCGTGTATGTCCATGTGTGTGCAGTGCCGGGTGTGTGAGTGTATTGCGTGTGTGCGTGTGTGCGTGTGTGCGTGTGTAAGTGTGTATGTGTGTGCAGGTGTGTGTTTATGTACTATGCGTGTAGGTGTGTGTGTGTGCTAGCATATGTGTGGGTGTGGTGTGGGTTTGGGCTCAATCCCAAACCATCCTTTTTATTCCTAGGCCTATCCAAAACCAAACCTAATAGATCCTAACCTTATTTAAACCTAAACCCTAATCTGGATCCAAACCCAAGACCCATTTCCAATTCTTGAAATTCTATAGTTGGGTAGTTTAATAAATTGTACATTTTTGTGCTTAGGTGAAGTTGCTAGTGGGGATTTCCTTAATCCTTTTCAGCACAATTCTGCTACTACGGAGTATCTGTGAGTGGACCCTTTCTAAAATTTGCATAATTTTCTAATTTAATTGCATAAATGAAATGCATGCCTTACGAGTTTATGAACTGATTTTTATGTTAAGCATGTTTATGAAATATGTTGTTTATCGGCTCTTTTTTGGTGAGGAATTAATTGTTAGCCTATATTGAGCTATAGTTTGATATATCGTATTTTTATAAAAACCATGAACTGGTAGACTATTTGATGGATGATGATAGGATGCTAGAACATGTTTTAGAAACCCCTCTTTATAGTATAGATGATGGATGACTTTATACTATGAAGTGATTATTTTTAGAGGCGTTATTATTTATACGTACCTAGTGGACACTATGCCGCCTGGGGCGAGGATCTGGTGTTGGCAGATAAGCCAGGAGAAATAATCCTTAGCTAGGGGCTGAGGGACACGGAGCAGGCATTGGGCCGGGAGTTGGTAATCTCTGGCTATAAGCGCAGAGACCACGATGCTGGCATATGGCCGGGAGATATATATTTATTCAGTGATCTTACTAGTAGAACATTACGCTACGAGACGATTTATGAGACGTTTGATATTTTGTGTTCCACGATATGTCTCTTGAGATACTTTTGGCATGCTAGGTTTTTCATTAAACTTATCACTTATTATGCTAGTAGTTTTCTTTATATAAAATGTGGAGGTTAGTATCTTGATAACTATTTTATTATTATTGTATATATGAACTTGGTCCACTCACCTTTGTTTTGCGCCCCCTTTCAGGTCTCGGGTCTTAGAAATGAGGACTACGACACGACGTACGAGGCATTCCTCTACCAGTAGCAATCTATCACTCACTTGTGTGATATCCTGTAATGATCTTTCCTTTTGTGATCTTGTTTTAGATTGTGTTATGTGCACTCTAGACACTTCCTTAAACTTTGTTTATTACTCTTAGATTCTAATGATTATTCATGTTAATGTTCCTCCTAATCATTACTCTTGTAATCAATAAATGGCTTTCGTCACCCTCAGGTGTCGGCCAACACATGCCTATCCGGGTATTCAGAAAATATCGGGGTCGGGACATGTCACCATAGGACACAAGTGATGGATGAGTGAGATATGATATAATACATACCCCCAGCTTCATCGCTGAAAGTGGTGTCAGACAGCTTCACTAGCCACAACTAGTGTCGGTGTGGATGTTATGCTATTTGATTCAGCTTCACCTACGGGTGATGGACAAGTTATTCAGCATCACCTACGAGTGATGGACAGGTTATGCTGCTTCACCTTCAGGTGATGGACAGGTACTGCCTTCGGGCGACTATGATACCCCTAGTTAAGTACTTCACTGATGAAATTTACTGATTTGCCTTCAGGCGACGTTTTCAGCATTATTGAGCATGATTTTAAACGTACATGTTTTACGAAGATTTTGCGTGGCATGCTAGGGTTTTTATAAAACCTATATGTAGTATTATATATGTTTTCAAAACAGAGGGTTAGTATGTTCACAAAGAAAATGGTTTTCCTATTACTAGTATTATTATTATAAACTTTGGTCCACTGACCTTTTCTATTTTTACGCCCCCTTAGGAGTTAGGATTGATGCACATGATCCTAGCGTCAGGGCTTTACAGCATAGGTATCCTCGAGCCTTCTCAACATATGTATCATTCCTTTATTTGTATCTTTTCCTAGCAATTCCTTCATATGATTCTTAGCTAGTTGTATGCTCTGAATACGTTTTGTTTTAGTATAATCGTTCTAATTGCATATGTTTTAGTTATATGCGTGTTTTAAATGGCTTCATCACCCTCGGGCGTCAGCCAGCACGTGCCTACCCTGGTATATAAGGATATCGGGGTTGGGGCATGTCAAACGGAGCGTCGATTTGGAATCAAATAGTTGATATACGTTGAGAGATGTCCTGGGTCAAAATCCAAAAAAGTCAAATGTCATCGGTGAACGCTAACCTGGCCAAGCCAAGCCAAACTAGAACTGACCTAACCCGTCGAAAACCCAATGGAATATGGGTAAGCTCGCCGAATTTTTGAATTTTTTTCTAAAGCTCATAACTTTTCATTTTTTAGCCAATTTGATGGTCTATATATGGAAATTCGTCTACTCAATGAGAGGAATTGATTTATACCTGTTTGAAGTCCAAAAGATGGATGGAAACGATCTGAAATTTACGGTAAACTCTTGATCTATTTTGAAGCTCTAGAAACTTCGTTTCGTCGTCCTTTTTTCACAATCCAAAGCTCGTCCTTGAGCTGGTAAAGAGAATGCGCTTGTTTTGGTGATGATTTAGTGATTAACTTGTTAAGATTTAGAGGTGGCGTGGTGTTCTTCTTGGTGAGTAAACAAAAGAGAGACAAGAGGAAAAACAAAAAAGAGAGGATAGTGAGGTCGAGAGAAAAGAAAGAGAGAGGTTCCATAATATTTGAGCAGTGGGCCCTACGGGCACACACAAGAAGGCCATTAAAGACAAACAACATGTGACGAAATAATGGTAAAATTACTAAAATGCCCTCAACTTTCAAGTTTGCAAAATCTTTGTTATAGCTCCAAATTTCATTCCACTTGTGGCCACGCGTTCTTATCGATACGTACTATCCAAATATGCAAAGAAATGTGGCAAAACATATAGAGATCAAGTATGAACTCATAGAATTCCGTTTAGCCCATTAGGGGCATTTTGTCCTTTTACTTATCAAAAAAATTATACACCGCAAATATAAACGCGTTGGAATTATGAAATACAAAATACTAAAAGTCATCGCACATGGTGAAAACCGAGGACGAGATTTCATAGCACACCTTATTGTCTGCAACTTGTACTCCCTTGCCCAATCCAGATCTGAAACCCACCCCCACCCTCACCCACCGCTTAAATCTCAAAATCCAACTCGTAAAATAAAAAATAAAAAATAAAGCAAAACCCCCAGAAGCACTTGCATACAAATCCCTTCACAAATTCAAAACAAAAAAGCCAAATTTCCAAAAAAAAATCAGAGGATGCGTTGCGTGGAGAGCACCAACGAATATTCTACACAAGGAAAAGAGGGAGAGGTGAGGGAGAGAGTGGAGGAAAAGAGGATTCCGTAGAAAAGGTGAAACAAAGAAAAAGATAGGAAGAGGATTCTATAAAAAAAAAGGTGAAATAGAGAAAAGGAGGTGAAAGGAATAGGGAGAAGGTGGACGGAAGAAAAAAGGTATAGGTATAGAGAGAGATGATTCTAGAAAAAAATAAAAAGATAAACTAATAATAAAATATTAATAAATATGAATTAAATGATATAATATTTGAGTTTGTTCATTTTCCTGTTTTTTAGCCATGCACCAAACACTTTACTAAATTAGTCTAACTTACTCCCTGAAACTAATTTAGTCTGAGATAGTCTGTTGCAACAAATGCTCCCTAAGTGTGACATCCCGTCCCAAATTTTACATTTTTGTTAATTTTTAAAATGTTTATAAATTTTTTTTTATCATTTAGTTATTTTTTTTAAGAGGAAGAAGAAAAGAAGTGAGGGGGGGAACGGGATAAGGAAGACAAAAAAAAGGAAAGGGCTACTACCCAATAAGAGAGATGAGGGAGAGATGGTAGCCGAATGGGGAGAGGAGAGAGGAGGAGGTGACCAACCAGAGAAGGGGGAAAGGAGGGAAATGAGGGAGAAGAAAATGAAAAGGGAAACCGGGTTTCCCCCTTGACTCGCTAGACCCGACGAGCACCACGGCCAAATTCGGTCATTTTTCCGGCGATTCAAACCTTCCCACTACCTGCAACCTACTCCATAACCTTCCCTCTTCATTTTCCATCCAAAATTAGAAGGAATTTGGTGGTAATTTTAGGAAAAATCGCACCGGTGGGTGCAACGATTCTTGGCTGAGATTCACCAAATTCTTAAATGATTTCATCAAATCATCACCACCAAAATACTCCTCTGAAGCTTAGGAACAAAGCTCAAACAAGTTTGGGGGCATCGAAGTTGCTATGGAGCCGAATTGAGGACACGCAAAACTAGGGTTTCCTACGGGGTTTAGCAAAATTGGGGCTCTTCTAGGTCAAATTGGACTTAGCTATAGGTATAAAGTTTACTTTACTCATTGAGATGTTCATTCCTGTAAATTTTGATAATTTTTTGAAATAGTTGGATTTTCCAGCGAGTCGGGGCGGCGCATAGCCAAGGGACTACATGTGTTAACCTTAGGCTAAATTAGATGTCTTGAGTTCAGTTTTGGCAATTGTATATCGTAGGTCGATCGTTTGGACCTAAACTCATTAGGATACGTTACTTGGTAAAGATATGAATCGACGATCCGACCGTTGAATCATCACCAAACTTTAGTATGTTATAGTATGTAATATTTAAGGACCATAGGAAATTACGGATCGGGAATCCTACGTACGGATCTTCCCAAATTAGATTTGTAAGTTCATAAAATAAAATGTTGACCACCACTTGATTTTGGGCAATTGGCAAAGATCCGACCGTTAAATCATAATGAAACCTTAGGATGTTGTTCTAGAAGTATAATGTGAATCTTTGGAAGCAACGGATTGGAAATCCATGATGCAAATCTTCCGAATTGAATTATGTAGGGATGCGTTTTATGTAAATTATGTATTTTATCGGTCAAAACTCTGAGATGTGATTTGATAATTGGTCATAGGCAACAATGGTTCGTGATGTCTCAACATGCGTGCTAAGGAGTCATGGCACGGACCTCAGGTGAGTGGGTCTTTTCCATTCTATCGTGTATTATATATATATATATATATATATATGATTGACAATTCCATAAATGTTTACAAATCGATTATTGCTTATGATTAATTTGAATGCTTTGAAGTACTATTGTAAACTATGAATGGCTTGATCCTTGTTTAAAGTACGTAGACAGTCTAACGAGACGTTAGATGCAACCATACAATATTTGAAACAAAAACCTTGTTTGGGAATTGAGCAATGTGAAGGAAATTGGTGAAAATATGAGATTTAACCTTATGTTTATAGTGATTGGATGTTGGTCATAAATCAATGTGGAAGGAATCAAGAAACTGAAATGAGTAAATGTAAGTAATGATAGTTAATTAAACTAGCGTTTAGTTGGACTTATCCCCGATAATTATTTCCGAAAATAAATAATTCAAGAGTAGGGCGTTATAGATTGTGCATTTTACGCCACATTATATATATGCGTATATATTGGAAAAATACTATGATATGGTTAAGTTTTAGATTTGCATCATGGCATATCCATGTGTATACTACTTGCACAAAATTATTATGAATGCTTTGAAGTGCGAAGATGAACGCTGAATACACAAGTAAGTTCAGGTGAGTTATGATATTAGTTGAAATGATTGAGTTATGGCATGATCACATTATGTTTTAGGCAACTCCGACATTGTCGTACAAGTTGCCTATGAGTTGTATATGTTACATGAGATGCATTTAGAGCTCATAAACCTGCATCCCGGTGTTAATGCTTCCGCCCGTGGCCAGGGCACAGTCCTTCACGTGATGTTCACCTCCCGCACCTTACGCTCACCTTGGATCCAAGGTAGGTGCACATAGGGGTGGGTTGGAAAAACCGAAAACCGAAAAAAACCGACAACCGAACCGAACCGAGACCGAAAAAAAACCGAACCGAATCTGATGAACCGAACCGAACCGAAATTGGTTGGTTCGGTTTCGGTTTTTGAGGTATGAAAACCGGACCGGACTGAACCGAACCGAAATATGAAAATAAAAGATAAATACTCAAAACCTGCTGGAAGGAAGGTTCGAACCCCTTCCGTCCAGGTTGGGGACAGCTCATTCAAGCCAACTTGACTGTAGGGTTTGTATTGCTATGATTGTACCAACATAATATTTATAGGTATTCTAATCTTTAATGTTTTATAAAATTTATAAAGCTTACAAACCCTAGCAGCCGTCACCCATTTACCTTTTCATTCTCAAACATTCACTCTCTCTCTCCCTCTCTCCCATCCGCTGCTCTTCCTCTCTGCTTCCTCAGTCGATCTTTCATTCCTTCTTCTCTTCCTCCCTTCAACTCTCTTTCCTCTCTTCCTCTCTCCAACCTGCCAAGTCCATGGTTGTAACATGGATCTTACCTTTTCAAAGGATTACCACAAGAGGCGTAGGGTTTGTGATGAATTTATTTGACAATCCCCATTTTTTCCCTCTCCAAATCCTATGCCTCTTGTCTCTCTGCTCCTCGTCTAATATTCCTTGCTTTCTCCATAAACTTTCGATCTCTGCTTTTCAAATACAAGCCAAATAGTTTTTTAATCTGGGATTCATATGGAGGTTGCACGGTCCAAACATTCATCTTTGTTCCTCCGGATTTCTTTAACAGTAAGTATTCAATTTCTCTTTTTTTTTTTTTCTGTTTCTTGTTTAATTCTTTGAGTGCTGAAAATGGTAGTTTTTTTTTGTGTATTGATTAATAGTTTTTATTTCTTTGGTTTGTTGACTATGCTATGTGAATTTATTTGTTGACTATGCTTTGTGAATTTTTGAAGAAAAATTGGCTGATGTTGTTCTTGAATTTATGTGGTAGAGATCTTTGGTCTTTGGATCTATACTCTTTATTAAACCCTTGGATCTCGTTTGTTTGGCTGTGTTCGAACAGGTGCTCGTGGCCGGATGTTACAATCGGCGAGGCGTCGGTTGGTTGGTGGCGAGGGTTTGTGGATGCTTGGCGGCGGGTGATGCAGTAGAACCCTAGGTTTTCTTTTGTTGTATTTTATGGCTTGGGCCTGTATTGTTTGTTGGATCTGTATTTTATGGCTTGGGCCTGTATTGTTTGTTGGATCTTTTGGGCTAGTTTACCAATATCCATATCTTAAAATAATAATAATAATAATAATAATAATAATAATAATAATAATAATGAAAAAAACCGAACCGGACCGAAACCAAACCGAAAAAACCGAAACCGAAAAAAACCGAACCGAAAATAAACCGAAAAAATTTTGAACCGAACCGATTCAAACCGAACCCAGCCCTAGGTGCACATGCCTGTCTTACAAACCACTATAGGTGGTTCCGACTTGTAGGTGACCCGCGATTATTCGCACAGTCTTCACGTGATTGTAGCACTTGAGCGTATTTATTTACACTTAATCTTGTCGTACAGACCATCATAGGTGGTTCCGACTCGTGTGCATGTATACTTATTGAGCTATGGATAAGTCATACAGGTCACTAGAAGTGACTCCCAACTTATGAGTTAGCATATATGATGAGATATGGATAAGTCGTACAGGTCGCTATAGGTGACTCCCGACTTATGAGCTAGCATATGTGATGAGATATGGATAAGTCGTACAAGTAACTATAGATATTCCCGACATATGAGTTAGCATATGTGATGAGATATGGATAAGTTGTACAAGTCGCTAGAGGTGGCTCCCGATTTATGAGCTAGCATATGTGATGAGATATGGATAAGTCGTACAGGTCACTATAGGTGACTCCAACTTATGAGTTAGCATTGATTGATGAGATATGGGTGCAGTCGTACAAGTCACCATATGTAACGCCAACTTGCATGCTAGTATGGGTTATTAATCACATGATTATTGATATTGTTGATGAGATGCTGTGTTGTGGTATATTTATGGTTTACTGTTGATATACTTTTGATTTCACATTGACACATGGTATGATTTTTTGGAAACTATACAAGTGTTACAGCGAGGGGTTATAATGCTTTAGATGGTTTCTATTAAAATTTCATTTCTAGGGCCACTCACCCTTATTTTGTCTTCACCCTCCATGTTTTATTAGCTGAGCTTTCTTATCGTCGAAGATTCATGGCGATTCTTAGTATTGGAGATTCTATCGAGGGTACGATTCTTAATCCACTCTACTGTATTTATGCTCTAACGTCACGTGTGAAGTGAGTTCCTTCCCGCTCACCAGCGCACTCTGGTAATTAGGCACTCTTAGATTTAAATTTATTCACATTTTTCTACATCATCACACTTTATGGCTTCGTCACCTTTCAGGTATCGGCCAACGCAGCTCGATTCGGAGTCTTAGTGGACATTCCCGGTCGGGGTGTGTCACTAAGTGTCTTGATTACTTAAAATCTAAAATATATGAAAAGCGAATAATAAAAAAAATACTTGGGTAAACTGCCAAATACTCTCGAACTATTACAAGGATGTCAATTAACTCCAAACTACATTTTTTGTTGTACTCTCTTAACTAGTACAAGACAACTAAATATTTTGCAGTTAAATGCGTCTCATGCCCCCCCAAATGACAATATTTAATTGAATTTGGACAATTCTCTTAAATATAACGGTGGTGAGATATTTAAATATTTTGTACTAATTAAGGGGATAAATCAACTGAAAAAATAGTTCAGAGAGTAATTAGCAGATTTATAAATTTGTAATAGTTTTTTAAATGTTAGATTCGACTATTTATTTAAAAAAATTAGAGAGAATTAATATAAAAAAATATCATATCGAAAAACATTTGGGTAAATAATGTTGGAATTTATTAGGTTTATTTAGGAAATTAATTAGAGATTTGATTTGATTTTGTAGTAGGGTATTTTTGGCATATACACATTAGGGTTTCTTTGGTTTATTGTTCTATAAATAGAGCTTGTAATTTAGTTAGAGAATAAGTCAGTCACAATGTAGTCTCTAGGGTTTTTGTAGCCGTCTCGGCATTTTCAATTTGTTCAATAAAATTCCTATTATTTTGTTAGTCTCATTCGTTGCGCACTCTGATATTCAACTTGGTATCAGAGCGGGTTCGATCCTTATAGTTCAATCCGTTCTTGTTGGTATCAATTTGTTTTGTCGCTTTTTGTTTTTTGGTTTAGTTTGGGTCTCGTTTAGGCTTTCGCTTCCGCTTTGGTCTGTGTCCTTTGTTCTTGGTCACTCTGTTTTTGTTCGTTTTGTCTTTGGATTTCTGTTTATGTTCTTTGTCTTTGGATTTCGGTATTGACCGTCAAATTGTGTTAGTCTTGTCCGTAGATTTTTTACGTTTTCTGGTTTGGTTTTCAGTTTGTCCTTGGTAGTCTTCAAGAAAGGGAAAAAAAAATTCTGTTTTTTGAAAAAAGGAATTTGGTGAATCCATCGCACTAGGATTTCTGCATTCCCTAGCCCCACCCTGCATCTGGATCCGTCCACAACCGTACCCTCGTGGAAAAAAAAAAAAAAAAAAAAGGAGGCTGGTGATGTTGGTTCACACAGAAGAAAAAAAGGAAGGAGGTTGGTGATGTTGGGTCGCACGTTGGTTCACACAGAAGGTAAAAAAAAAAAAAAAGGAAGGAATCGCACAGAAGGAAAAAAAGGAAGAAAGAAGGAAGAAAAAAAAATATTTGGTTGGATTTTTTGTTTGTTTGTTAGGCATCGGCATTGACATTTGCACTGGTACTGGCATTGGAATCTTGCACTGGCATGGAAATCTTGCACTGGCATTGGAATCTTGCACTTGCACCGATGGAATTTCGTATTGAAATTGGCATCGGAAATCGGCATCGGCATCGGCATCGGAATTTGGAGGCTTGCATCCACATCTGCTTGTTGGCAAACTCATGTCGTGTACCGCCATGAGTTTGACGGGGGGGGGGGGTGTTGGAATTTATTAGGTTTATTTAGGAAATTAATTAGAGATTTGATTTGATTTTGTAGTAGGGTATTTTTGGCATATACGCATTAGGGTTTCTTTGGTTTATTGTTCTATAAATAGAGCTTGTAATTTAGTTAGAGAATAAGTCAGTCACAATGTAGTCTCTAGGGTTTTTGTAGCCGTCTCGTCATTCTCAATTTGTTCAATAAAATTCCTATTATTTTGTAATCTTGTTTGTTCCGCACTCTGATATTCATTTCTATTAAAATAATAAACAAAAAATGTTTTTAGTTCATGAAAATTTCGAATTGGCCTTTAAAATAACAATAAAAGAAGTGCTTTTAATAATAAAAAAAAGTTTTTGCTGTCTTTTAGTTAGATTAAGAATATCATTGTATAAATCTTTATGAGATTTGATTATATATTTTAGATAATTTTCTGATTGTATTGTAATATTTTTATAAACAAAGAAGCAATCGTTGTGAGAAATCACATCTCAAAATTCTCTCTATTCTCTTTATTCTCTATATTCTTTGCCGCACATCTCTTTATAACTCTCTTGTTAAATAGGCCTACAATTTTCCACCATAAGCAGTCCTCGAATCCAATTTTCATTTTCTAACAATTTTAAGTAGTCCTCGAATGCAATAAAGAAAAAAGCATCCGCATTTCACGTGAAAAACCCTAGCTCAGAAACCGGATAGAACCTCTCACAGTCTATCTCTCTGAGCTCCGACAATGGCGGAGCTGCCAGTGATAACAGTAGGAGGCAAGGGCTCGTCTCTGTCCTCCTCCTCCGTCTGCTCCCTCGCCAAGGGCCTTGCTCATCTCCGCACCGACTTGTCGGCGCTCAATCGGCTCGACTCCTCCTCCTCCTCCTCCTCCTCATCGCCCCTCGCCCACAATCTCGTCTCTCTCCTCCCCTCCCTCCCAACTGTCGAAGAATCCAGAGCCTCCCTCGTCGTCCTCCTCTGCAAGCTTTTATCTCTCTCCGGTTCCCCCAACGTCCGTACGGTTCTCGCGGTACGTCTCGCCGAAGCCATCAATTCCCGAGACTTGGAGCTCGGGTCGCTCGTTTTGACCGAAGAGGAGGCTCTTGCGTTGGAGGAATTCAAGTTATCCTCAGCTTTGTGCGGGATATGTGCGCTTCTGAACCACCAGTCCGCCGCGTTGTCTACTGTTTCCGATGCGGTGGCAGCGATGTCTTGCGAGGCGTTGAAGGCCGATGTAAGGGCGTTTAATTCGATGGATTTGGGGGATGGGTACGCAGCGAAGGAGGTGATTGCTGTGGCCAATGATTTGAAGGTGCTGCTCAATGGGTCTAAATTAGTGGGTAAGCTTGAAATTGAAGCGGTATCGGAAATCCCCCAAATTCACGCGAGTTTGAGAGAGCAGGTGAAATCTTTGCACTCCAAGACTCGAACGGAGCTGAATTCTGGCGGGAAAGTAGTTACTCCTAGGACAGTGGTGACCACATTGTTGTCAGTGGCGTCTGCGCTTCATCACTTGGGTGACCTTAGTTTGTCCCGTGCGAAGATGATTGTGGATGCGGTGGGGAGTGAAGATTTGAGGTCGAGTTTGGTGGCATTGTTTGAGAAGAAATGCCCAAGTGGTGAAAGCTTGATTAGTGGGTTCAAGTTGGTTTCCCATTTGGGATCTGACGTGGAAGTGAATTATGATAATTTTGCTCACGAAGTGAATGTGTTAATGGGAATTGTGTGGAAGATTGTGACTTGGGAGGCAATAACGGCATTTGTGGTGCTCGAGGGAGCTGAGTTGAATGTGAAGAAGAGTGAAGGTAGTGAAGTGAATGGAGGAGGGAATGTGAGAGTAGAGAAGAAGAGTGAGAAGAAGAAGAAGGTGGTTTTGGGTAAGGGGACTAGTGTTGTAGTACAGTTGATTAAAGATAGGTTGCGGGGCAAGGGAGGAAATGCTGTTGATAGTTTGGGGTTGTTGGTAATTTGGGCGGACGAGCTTTCATCGTTTTTGGACCCCAAGGACCCGGAATTTGATAGTTTGTTGAACAAGGTGAAGGAGATAGTGGAAAGCAATGAGAGTAGAAGACTCCCAAAGCTTCCAAAGGTAAGATTCCAGTACTCATGTCATTTAATGTAAAGTATAGTTGATCAGATATGATTCAAGATGATAATTAAGAAGGATTATACAGTTGTTAATTGGTTGAATTTTGTTTGTTACTTGATTGGTGGCTTTAGATAACCTTTTATTCGACATGTTTCTTAATGTACGGTAGATGTGGATAATGGAAACAGATTGTTACTTGCACCCCCTAATTGTGAAGTTGTTTTAGCAGTCATTTTAAAAACACTCTTAGAGTGAGTTTTTTGACATCAACATAAACTTTTAAAAGTTAAAAATCATTTTTACCCTTTACACATGTTCTGATACCTTGAAGTTAATATAGTGGATAGTTATTGGTTTTGAAATTTAGTATAGAATCATTGATATTAGAAACCTGTCAAGAATTATTTCTTTCTTTTATTTCCAAATGGTCCAGACTAGAATATATCTCTTAAAAGAATTTAGTTTAACACACTTAAGTTTCGAGTGGAAACATGTGCTTTGTTCGGCACGAAAGCAGAGTAAGCTGGAGCGGAATTATGTTGATACTTACATAAGTTACAATTAATGCTTTTCGAATTGTCAGTCAGTAACTCAGTGCGAAATATTTTTCACACCAGTGTACACTCATCTATTTGATATTTACATTGACGCACCTAACCTATACTTTTGTCCTGCTCCTTAGCTCTCTTACTTGATACATCTCGCATTTTGTGTAGAGAAAGCTAGAATCAGTGATCCTATCCAACTTGTCCATCATTTTTTGACAATTGAAAACTCAAGAGGGATATCTAACAAGTCCCTATATATCTGTGTAATTGATGTAAACATATATCTGATGCTGCTATGGGATATGTCAATATTTGATAACAGTGGATCATTAATGACATCCTATCTGTCTCGGAGTATTTTCACTAATCCATATTATTTCATTGATTTGTAGGAGAAGAAAATTAATATCATTCTTTCTTATCTATATTTTTACCTTTTTCTTTGGGAAACTGTTCGTGTTTTCAGGATAACCACGTGTGGTTATTAACTTATTACTATCTACCTCTTACTTTGTTATTGTCCTTGAAAGGAAGGGATTTTTTTTACAACATAATGTACATACTTTAACTTTGTAGTTCGATACAACAACAACAACAACAACAACAAAGCCTTTTCCCATTAAGTGGGGTTGGCTATATGAATCCTAGAACGCCATTGCGTTCGGTTCTATGTCCCCATTTGGAATAGTGACCATTTGGAAAGAATTGGAAACTTATTACAATTGTGTGAATGTATATTTTCAAGAAACCATACTTAGGTTGCTGTCAGTTGCCTTTGCAGATTATGGTCTTTTGTTTCAACTGATTTTATGATTTTTTTTCTTTTTGGGTTTGTGCTGAGTGGACTTACTAGCATTCTGACCTTGTATATATTATTGGAAATCCTAGGGTACTCGTGACTTCGCGAAAGAACAAATGGTAGTAAGAAAGACAGCATTTTCGATTATTGAAGAGGTCTTTGAGAGGCACGGTGCGATGGCCCTTGACACTCCAGTTTTTGAATTGAGAGAAACCCTCATGGGAAAATATGGGGAAGATTCAAAATTGATTTATGATCTTGCTGACCAGGTATTTCTCAGTTTCAACTGTCGTCAATTTAAGTGGGGTTTTGTTTTGATTTTTCATAGTTAATTTCTTTTTTGCAAGTTTCATGAAGTGTTTCTTAATTTGGCCATGAAATAGTACCTCAAAAGGCCTTCTAGGTTTTCTGTGCATGAGCCAGGGAGCTACTTCTAAAATTTTCTTGTGTGGTTTTCTCAAGAATTTGACTATAAGGATGACCTTTTGTTGGTTGCATCTTGCAAATAATTTTGTTTATGCTTTTTAAACCTTTTGGCGGGTATTGTTGTATTTTTAAACATGAAATAATCTCCTATATGTTGCGACCACTATATATTTTCATGTATCATATGGGAAATTGCCTATAATTGCTGAGAAAGACCTTGTAATTTCTTCTTCATAAATACTTTTCTTAGGTTTCTAGCAGCTAAGGTGCAATGTTGTTATAGTTTGACAATTAAACTAAAATAATCACTCATATCTAATGGGGGTTGTGTTTGTCGTGTCGGCAGGGAGGAGAGCTTTTATCACTGCGATATGATCTAACTGTTCCATTTGCTAGATATGTAGCTATGAATGGTATCACATCTTTCAAAAGGTACCAAATAGCAAAGGTCTATAGAAGAGACAATCCATCCAAAGGACGATATCGTGAATTTTACCAATGCGACTTTGATATTGCTGGCCAATTTGAAAAAATGGGTCCAGATTTTGAGGTTATTAAGATTTTGACAGAACTTCTTGATGAGCTGAATATTGGAGATTATGAGGTAAATTTTCATTTTTACCCTCTGTTTGTGTCATTGCGTACAAAGTTTTGTTAAATTGAAGAAAGACATGGATTATAACACCACAGATCCTCACATGTATCAATTTTGAGATGGAGTTATGCATGAGACTTCTTTTTGAATATTGTTATGACTTATGAGATCTGGCTCCCAATTTCAATCATTTAAAATTACTGGAAATGCTTTCGAGGGTGAAGGATATTGGTTCATGGTAAAGAAAAAACTTCATAAATGCAATCAATGTGGTAACAAATTAACAATAGAAAAAGTCGAAGCAAAGTGTCCGTCTTACTGTAATGATTCCATGTTGGTATGCATACAGAAATAGGACTCATTCTATTCTTTCATAAACCCTTCAATCTTGTTGTAAAGCAATTATGGAAAGATAGATTTCGACCTCTATGAAGAAGCCTATGTAACATGGATTTCGACCTCTATGAAGAAGCCTATGTAACATGTTTCCTAAATGTCATTTAACTCTCTATGAAGTGCTTCCTAGACTGCTAATATTTAGAACTTCCAATGGGTTCTTTTGGAATTTATGTTGGTCAGCAGAAAAAAAATTTATTGCAAGATCTCATTCGCTGCATATTTTCATAATAAAGTGTTGTTTTTCTTCTGGCGGGTAAGAATATGATTTAGATTAATTGATTAAACGTTATATTATTTATCTTAAAGTCTCTCAATTTTGACTGCGTGTTTGCTTGCATTTTACATCCTAATTATAGATCACTCTTATGTGTGTATAATTGAGTTGTGTAATTTGTATTTGTATGTAAAATCATAAATTTTAATTGTAATGGAGTTATAGTTATTTGCTTTCATGAGTTATGAAAATCAAGGATATTAGTCCTTTGCAATAAAATTTGTGTTTATACTGATCTTATCTGCCTTACTTAAACTAGTTGGCAGGAACTCAACTACAATATTTTCTAGTTCCTTTTTTCTTTAATAAATAAAATTGTGGAATATGTATGTTGATTTCCTGACAAAAGTCACAAAATGGACGTTTATTTGTTTAGTAGCATCTGCATCATAATGTGAGCAATTATTTGGTATGCCTCATTTTTCTGGCTTAACTTTAATTACATGTGTTTGTCACTGTTTATCATACAGATTAAATTGAATCACCGAAAGTTGTTGGATGGAATGTTGGAAATCTGTGGAGTGCCTCCTGAAAAATTCAGAACTATTTGTTCAAGTATTGACAAATTAGACAAGCAGCCTTTTGAGCAGATAAAAGGGGAAATGGTAAAGACAAAAAAATTGCAACTGATTTCCCATGTGTATGCTTGAGTTACATTGTTATGTCTTGGGTTTGCTTATTTCTATGTTCTTCATGTGCTTGTTGAGTTACATTTCGTGTCTGATGTCCTTGCTGAGTTACATTTGTCCCAGTCTCTTTTCTTTTTGTTAGTTGGTGATTCACTACTTAACAGAACATTAGTTACTGCATAATATTGTCTTATGAAGTACTTTGCAAGCTGACCCCTAGTAGTTGGGAGGAATCCTATATATAAATGGAGGATGTTTCTCATACATAACCTAACAGACCAATGATTACTACATAAGATTGATTTTACGAGCTGGACCCAAGTAATAGGAAAACTTTGTTTTGCATTAAACACGATAATAGTTGTCATGTGTCTGCTTCTTGACAAGGAATGCTGTCTAGTTGGGCAATTTTCCTGGTTAAGTATCTGTATTTGTATCATTGCCTGATGGAGGGCTGAAGTCTCACATCATGAGGTAAAGCTTTTGGTCCTGTACGTACCAACCCAAAAGTTTTATTGATAACTTATAGTTGACTTTCAAACACTGGATGGTATTGATTTAAAAAGTATGTTTTAAGTTCCAAATAACTGAATGGTAAAAGCATTCGTATATCCAAATAATGAATAAACCGTATTTCTTCAAGTAATCTGTGATCATAACAATTTCTAAGAAAGACATATCTACTGGTTTGAAATTTCGTACCATGGGAACCAATGCATTTCAGTTCTTGTTTATTTCTCATCTATAAGCATGTACTTGGTTTATCAATTTGTCGTGCTTTTCTCCATAATCGGTGGGCATGCATTTTCATTTCTATCCTTTATTGTTTGTCTTGGTTGATGCCATTTTTCCTATGGTTGACTTATTTTCTCTTATCCGAACTAATTTTATATCTGCCATACATGAATTTTTCTAGGTGGAGGAGAAGGGCTTAAGTGTTGAGACAGCAGACAAAATTGGTGCTTTTGTAAAAGAGCGTGGACATCCTTTGGAATTGTTAAGTAAGCTTAAACAGGAGGGCAGCAAGTTCTTGGAAAGCAGTTCATCTATAGATGCGTTGAATGACCTGGAGATCTTATTTAATGCTTTGCAAAAATCAAAGTGCATAGGAAAAGTGGCTTTTGACTTAAGTCTTGCAAGGGGTCTCGATTATTATACTGGAGTAATATTTGAAGCTGCTTTTAGGGGGGGTGCCCAGGTAAAATTATGTAAATGCTGTTGTAAATTTCTTTTGCATTCATTTGTGTCCTATTGTTGTTTGTATAACATGTCTCATGTGCCTTGTATAAGCTTTCTGTGACATTATTTTAAAATTTCAATTCAGATGAACAGTGAAAGTAATAATAAATGGCGTATTCCCTTTACGTCCTCATCTTAACTTATGTGTTTCAACCTATATTAACTTGTTATCAGGTTGGTTCAATTGCTGCTGGTGGACGCTATGACAACCTTATAGGGATGTTTGGTACAAAGCAGGTTCCAGCTGTTGGTGTAAGCCTTGGAATTGAACGAGTATTTAATATAATGGAACAGCTTAACAAAGACCAGAATCAGGTGACGTTTCATATGCTTCTGGGTATATGTCGATTAATAGTCTTATATTTTGGGTGAATATTATTGTTGGGTTATAATCTGATTGATAGTGACAGCACTTCAAATCCTGTTCCCCGAACATTATTGAACTATAAATTCATTAGGTTATACGTTTCTTAGGTTAAGTTACACTGCCTTCTGACCGCTGATTCATATCTTAGTTTAGTCCCTAAACTGTATATTTGTCATTTTGGTTCCTGAATTTTGGTTAGTTGATCCAAATATAAACTTCTGTCAATGAATTCAACCGAAGTAATTGTGTACATGCACACATGGCTACATAATCGAGAATAATTTCTTCATTCCGATTCTAACCCACCCTTATTCTTTTTTTACTTTTCAATAAAGAAACTGAAGCTGAAATAAAATCAAGAGGTTAGAGGAAACTCAAATCAATATCCTTATATTGATGCTCCAAGGAAATTAAAACTTGTTATCTTGGTGTTACCTTTTAGTCATTCTAGAGCCATCTTTCCGTTTGTTCAGCGTCCCTACTGTTTTTCTTTGAAAATTGTTTGGGTTTAGAGCAAGGGACTGCTATTTGGTAGATGGATTGGGTGTTAAAATGAGAGCAGCAAATAGGTATGACATCTGTCATTTACCAGGTATCTATGCTGTGTTTCGGTGACTTGCGATTTTGATTGTGTCCTACACTCTGGATTGGTTGGTCCAATGTCACAATAGATATAATAGCGCATTGAAGACTTATTTTGTGTTCTTTTTTGGCTTCTTGTTATATATATATTAGTTCGTGTAAGTAGATGACTTTTTGGCTAGCGACATGGTGGATTTAAGGCGGATACTGTGGATAAATGTTTTGGTTAATAATTTGGAAAGCCACATGGCATTATAGGTTGCCTTGTAGTTTAGTTTTGCAGCCTTGTACGAGGCATTGATCTGTTTCGTGTTTTATTGGTATTGTTACACAGAGAACACGAGCAACGAAGACTGAAGTCCTAGTGAGTATATTGGGGGATGATTTAGGACGAGCAGCAGAGCTATCAACGGAGTTGTGGGACGTAAAAGTGAAAGCAGAATACTCGGTGAATAAAAGAGTGACGAAACACTTTGATCGAGCAAAGGAATCTAGGATCCCTTGGATGATAATTGAGGGTGAACGGGAGCGGAATGATAATGTTGTGAGATTGAAAAACATGGAGGCTGGCGAGGAAATCACAATTTCTAGAGATACAATTGTGGAAGAAGTTCAAAAACGGTTGAGTTTGTCATAATTTAATCAGTTAAGGCATCAAAGATATGAAACCAGATTACCCGAACTTTTGAAACTTAATATGTTTTTGGGTATGCTTTACAAAGTGCATCTGTTAAGATGCTTGGATTGTAATGTAAGTTGGTGATTTGAACTTAATAAATAAAATGTGGGGTTGAGTTAAGACTTTGTGTTATATTAGAAAACAAGTAGGGAAATTAATGTTGAAATTGCTTTATTCTCCCTCGATCACTTGAGATTTTGTTGTGGAGAGTGATGCATCGCAGTCGCAGTCGCAGTCGCAGATGGTGGCCTTTGTTGGTCCAGAGTCCCCTACATATCACTTTACGATTGGCACTGGCAGGCAGTGTATGGGTGGGACTGAGGAGATGTCATGACGCTTCAACTTACACCCCAAAGGAAATGGGCGAAAAGAAGCTACCGTCAAAAGAAAAACAACAAGATTGCCATTTCCTTTTGATTTATATGCTTATTAATCCTATTTATCGACAAGAAAAGATTATCACCAATTTTCTTGTCTTTGTTTCGACTCTATCTTTATTTGCTGTAAAAAAAAAATAAAAAATACTGCTACACTTATTTGCCACGTCAATTATGACATCTCTTTTGGGAAAAAAAAATGTAATCTTTTACTCCAAGTTGACATATTTGACATTTCATTTGGAAATGCTTTTAATGATTTATATGGCCTTGTGATGCACCGTTGGGTTGGTCATTTGGTCATTTTAACTAACAATATAGTTTAACTTACTAGTACCCAAATAAAAATTCAAACGAAAAGCTCTCAAGTAAATATGAAAAAACAAGGGGGCTAGAGCCATAGTAGAAACTAGCCTCTCTGCACGCACTAATGTGCGTGCGAGAGACATTTTTGCATCACGGGCGCTACGCTCCCCTAAATATGTATTGTGTTAGTTTTTTTTCCGTTGTAATTGTCAATGTATATGTTTCAGAAAGTATGATACCAAGTATGGAGTTGATGGATGAAATCTGAAAGATGGCTGCACATAACTGGAAGTAATAAATTTGAAGTTGTTGACGTGGATACTCTCACACACACAGTAGTGCCTATGACGGTATTCTCTAACATTACCTTTGCAAGCATGAAGCATGTAGAATATAACTTATTTTCCTTTTCCCTGTATTTTAAAATCAATTAACTTGGGAATTTATTACTTGGGAAAGCTCATAATGTTTTCATTGCAAAGGATCACGATGATGTGAAGACCTCAATGTATTGTTGTAGAGGACAAAGCACATACTCATGAGTTATTGTCTTTGTTTGCTGAAGGACTACGTTAATAAGGGAAAATATATTTTACCAAAATGTAGAACAAAGGTGAAATAAAATGTGGGAAAGCAGTAAAATATTATGTTTGTGGTGCTTTTTGTACTTGGGGTCGGGGATGAATTTTATTTTGTGTTTTGTTTTAAATTTTTTTAATGCAAATTCGGATTTAGTGGTAACTGATGTTGTAGTTGATTTTTCAGTGGAGTTGTGTTGTGGATTGTGGGAAACAAACTAAACTTCCATGTTATGTGCAAAGACCATGATCATAGTTTGGTTTGATGGGATCCAAGTGGCAGGAAACATATATGAAGCCTTTGGCGTCTATCCGAATTTTCAATATATAGATTTAAACAACATAAATTATATGGTGAAGTCTCACACAACTGGGGAGAAAATGAACCCGATTACAAACGTAAAAATGAAATCAACCTTGTTATAATTGAGATTTACAATATGAACATTCACACAAAATTATAATAATCATGTAAGAATAGATATTGAATAGAGGACAAAAACGATTACCTAAGACATAAGTGCCTTGGGCAAAATGGGGATTGTGAAATTAATTGAAGATTAATAATGTTTTTGGCTGTGATGTTTGTATGTTTACTCAATACATAGAGTAAGGAGAAAAATTATGTCTTTGTACGGCATCTTACCACTCACGTCTGCATTGGTTGTGTTGTCGAAGAAGATGGAAACTTTTCTCTTGGCCGAAACATTCTTCTCAAAAGTAGTTGGGTGGATAACTGATCGAATCTTAACCATTGCGGCATGCGGCTGCAAAATTATTTATATGTACCCACCAATTCAAATATTTTCTGAAATGGAAGTCCAACTCTGCCTGCTTTGTTTTATTTTTCTGGCCATGTGTAACTAAAACGACCCAAGCAACTCTCTAATGCGTGGAATCTTTATCGGATTAATCTTTCTCTGGAGTAGCATCGGTTTTTCCCCCCTAAAGTGCATGTCGTCTTCTTCCTCCTCTTGATTTCTAGAGTCGCACGAACGGTTTTACATTCTGAAAATGATGAGAAGAGAGCAACATGGGTTTGTAGGAAGAAAGAGTGAAGCGTCCTGGGAGAAAAGTGAACTGACTCTTCTTATCCTTATCCTTCTCCACGTTTCAATCTTTATCTGTGCCTTTGCTTCCATTCAAATCTTTATCCTTCTGCACATTCAAAGAAACAAAGAAAACGAAAAATTGACATATTTACCAGATTGCACCGTTTATATATGAAAGGACAGCCCTGGTCATGTTATGACTTGTGAAGATCCCATGTTTTCATATGATCAAATGATTAAGCATGAAGTTAATCCACCAAGAACAGTTAATCAAGTAAAAATAATTAATCCAAAATCATAGGAGGAGGTACTGCTTTCGGGCCAAAATCATAGTATCGACATTGCTTCGTGCCAATCTGCATACACAGTATTTCAATGTAAACATACACAGTATTTCAAAAGTAAACCCAATTATCAATAAGAAATTAGAAATAAGCAGAAACCTGCTTATAAACACACCTAAAATTGATTAATCATGTAGCTTTACAGCTCAAAAAACACAAACTAATAGGAGGGAGCCAAACATATACCACCATAACCAAAATTAAGACAGTAGGCATAAAAAGGTGATGCCTTTGACAACATTCAAAGTAAATATTAAACATGTTGTGCGATTGTCTACCATCTAACAAAATTAAGAATGACAAATATAAATACCTTAGTAATGAAACGAGGGAAATACCTTAGTAATGTAGTAATTATGTTTGTATTTCTATTTGAATGCTCCACTAATTCACTGCACCAAAGGTTATTTAACGAAAAAGAAATGAGGAGAATGTAGACAGGGAATTGACATTAGTAATGCAAGGACTTATGTGATACATACAATGAAGATTACATGAAGGCCAGCCAACTACCTACATGGACAATGACATGATCTGCTTGTAGCAGTCATCAGCTGTCCCTGCTGTTCTAGGAAGACAAAGTAGAGGTGGTACTACTTTCGGGCCAAAATCATAGTATCGCCACTGCTTCGTGTCAATCTGCATACACAGTATTTCAATGTAAACATACACAGTATTTCAAAAGTAAACCCAATTATCAATAAGAAACAGAAATAAACAGAAACCTGCTTATCAACACACCTAAAATTGATTAATCATGTAGCTTTACAGCTCAAAAAGGGTACATACATAAGAAGCTCCACACGCGTGTTCTTCTCGCAAGGTAGTGGGAAGAAAATTGTTTCTACTATTTTGTTAATTTAATTTTTGTTTTGTTTTGTTTATATGACAAAAACTCCGCCTATGTAAGTTTATCTTACATTGCCGGTCCCAAGCCCGGATAAAGGAGGAGGGGGAGGGCGTCAGGTAGTCGACAGCCGGCACTCCATGATCACGTCGAATCCTTATGAAAATGAATCCAGAACGAAATCGCGCTAAAGCTAGGGCGTCACCCATAAGTGGCGCGCTGTGTGGCCCGAGCACAGTGATAAGTGAGTAAGGGTCGTTGTATCTCCATCGGCACCCGGATGCAGTGTTAAATGAGCAAGGGGGCCATAGAAACTTCTTTTCGAACGACTCCACTCAAAGTTGTTCGGGAGCATATGCTCCTATCAACTTTACACGGGACACACAAAAGAAGTACTTTGATCCTATTAGACGGGGGAGGGTGAAGAAGCTAGGACAGAAGGGTAGAGTTCAAGAGAGCAAAATGCGTTTAGGAACGTGGAATATAGGAACCTTGACGGGAAAATCTATGGAAGTAGTGGAAGTTATGGTGAGGAGAAGGATAAATATTATGTGCCTACAAGAAACTAAGTGGGTTGGTCGTAAGGCAAAGGATCTAGAAAACTCAGGGTTTAAACTATGGTATTCGGGCACAAATAGAACGAGAAACGGTGTTGGCATCATCGTGGACAAGACCTTGACACAAGATGTTGTAGATGTCAAGAGGGTAGGAGATAGAATCATGGCAATCAAGATTGTAATAGGACAAGAACTTATCAATGTGATTAGTGCGTACGCACCTCAAGTAGGGTTGGATACGAGTTCGAAGGAGAAATTTTGGGAAGACCTTGGAGACTTGGTGCAAGGAATTGCTCAGACGGAGAAGTTATTTATAGGAGGAGATTTAAATGGACACGTGGGCAGGGAGACAGGCAACTATGGAGGTTTTCATGGTGGCTATGGTTTTGGGGAGAGAAACGAGGATGGGGAAGCTATCTTGGATTTTGCAATGGCATATGATCTCTTCTTAGCCAACACCTTCTTTAAGAAGAGAGAAGAACATGTGATCACCTACAAGAGTGGGTCGTCAAAAACACAAATAGATTTTCTTCTAATGAGAAAAGGGGATCGTATAACTTGTAAGGATTGCAAAGTTATACCAGGAGAGAGCGTGGCTAATCAACATCGCTTGTTAGTGATGGATGTACATATCAAAAGAGTGAGAAAAAAGAATAAGACCTGGAAGTGCCCAAGGACTAGATGGTGGAATCTAAAAGAAGAAAAACAAGCCATTTTCAAAGAGAAAGTAATCACCTAGTGTGTGTGGGATAGAGAGGGGGAAGCTAACCAAATGTGGGATTCCATGGCTAGTTGTATCCGAAAAGTAGCAAAAGAGGTATTAGGAGAGTCCAAGGGCTTTGCCCCACACCAAAAGGAATCTTGGTGGTGGAATGAGGAGGTACAAACAAAGGTGAAGGCTAAGAAGGAATGTTGTAAAGCCTTATACAAGGATAGGACCGATGAAAATGGTGAAAGGTATAGAAAAGCGAAGCAAGAGGCGAAGAAAGCTGTGAGATAAGCTAAGTTAGCGGCTTATGACGATATGTATAAGCGACTAGATACCAAATAAGGAGAGTTGGATATCTATAAACTAGCTAGAGCAAGGGAAAAGAAGACAAGGGACCTAAACCAAGTGAGGTGCATCAAGGATGAGGATGGAAAGGTTCTTGCTACAGAGAACGCGATTAAAGACAGATGGAAAGGTTATTTTCATAATCTTTTCAATGAAGGACATGAAATGAGTGCTTCTTTAGGGGAGTTAAGTAACTCAGAAGAGTGTAGAAACTACTCTTTTTATCGTAGAATCCGGAAGGAAGAAGTAGTTGTAGCTTTGAAGAAGATGAAACATAGAAAAGCAGTAGGCCCAGACGATATACCAATCGAAGTGTGGAAAGTTTTGGGAGAGACAGGTATAACATGGCTCACTGACCTTTTCAATAGGATTTTGAAAACGAAGAAGATGCCAAATGAGTGGCGAACGAGCACTTTGGTGCCTATCTACAAGAATAAGGGCGACGTACAAAATTGCATGAACTATAGGGGTATTAAGCTAATGAGTCATACAATGAAGCTCTGGGAGAGAGTCATTGAGCATAGATTGAGGCAAGAGACACGGGTTTCAGACAACCAATTCGGGTTCATGCCAGGGCGCTCAACCATGGAGGCAATCTATCTCTTACGAAGATTGATGGAAAGATATAGAGATGGGAAAAAGGATTTACCCATGGTCTTTATAGATTTGGAAAAAGCGTATGATAGGGTCCCAAGAGACATTCTTTGGAGGATTTTAGAGAAGAAAGGAGTACGAGTAGCATATATCCAAGCTATAAAGGATATGTATGAAGGAGCAAAGACTGCCGTAAGAACTCATGAAGGACAAACCGAAAGCTTTCCCATAACTGTAGGATTACATCAAGGCTCATCCTTAAGTCCTTACCTTTTTGCGTTGGTAATGGATGAGTTAACATGACATATTTAAGATGATATTCCTTGGTGTATGCTTTTCGCAGACGATATAGTGTTGATAGATGAAATTCAGGAAGGGGTAAATGCAAAGCTTAACCTTTGGAGAGAAGTGTTGGAATCTAAAGGTCTTCGCCTAAGCCGATCAAAGACAGAATATATGGAGTGCAAGTTCAGTGCAAATGGAGGCCAAAACGAGTTAGGGGTGAGGATCGGAGATCAAGAAATACCAAAGAGTGACCATTTTCGTTACCTAGGATCTATCTTGCAAAAGAACGGAGAATTAGATGGAGATCTCAACCATAGAATACAAGCTGGATGGATGAAGTGGAAGAGTGCATCCGGCGTGTTGTGTGACCGCCGTATGCCATTGAAGCTCAAGGGAAAATTTTATAGGACGGCAATAAGGCCGGTGATGCTGTATGGCCCAGAATGTTGGGCGGTGAAGCATCAACACGTACACAAAATGGGTGTAGCGGAGATGAGGATGCTTCGTTGGATGTGTGGGCACACGAGAAAGGATAAGATTAGGAATGAGGATATCCGAGGTAAAGTAGGAGTAGCCGAAATTGAAGGAAAGATGAGAGAAAATCGGTTACGATGGTTTGGACATGTGCAAAGAAGGCCTACTGACGCTCCGATTAGAAGACGCGACTATGGGACAGAGGTTCAGGGACGAAGGGGTAGAGGAAGACTTAGGAAAACTTTGGAAGAGACCCTAAGAAAAGACTTAGAGTACTTGGATCTAACGGATGACATGACACAGGACAGAACACAATGGCGTTCTAAGATTCATATAGCCGATCCCACTTAGTGACTTGGATTTTCCAAGTCTCCAACCGAGAAGTTTTCTTCACTCGGGAAATTAAGGGAACACTACCTCAACCTACATGCTTCACTCACAAAGCTTCAACATACAAGCTTCAACAAAAGAAAATTCAAAGAACTTAGCGAAGAAGGCTTTGGTGTATTTAACACAATACGTTGAAATGAAGGAAAACTTATTTATTGATATCCCCGATAAGTTACAAATATGTACATATACATGAGTCAAAATAAACAAACAAGAGGGAGCCTTCACAAAGATTGTTTAGGAGAAGTCTCAGCAGTCGGTAGAGCCCCAAAAAGAGAAGGCACCGGAGGGGGATCATTCGGAGCCTCAATACTGGACAGAACCCTAGAAGGAGGAGGCATCAGAGGTTGATCATTTGGAGCTTCATTACGCGGTACAGCCCCAGAAGACGAAGGCAATAAATGCCTTTGGAACAAACCCACAAATCTCTGATGATCAAGTAAAACCTGACCATCAGATTCCTTCATCTGGTCAAGCTTCCTCTTCATGTTTGTAGCATAGTCATGTGCGAGCCGGTGCAACTGTTTATTCTCATGCTTGAGCCCTCTAATCTCCTGTTTGAGACTCATCACTTCAGCCGCCAATGATTCAACTTGGCGGGTTCGAGCAAATAGGCGTTGGGCCATATTAGACACAGAACCTGCACACTGAACACTGAGAGCCAGAGAATCCTTAACAGCCAACTCATCAGACCGTTTGGAAAGTAGTCTGTTATCTTTAGGAGTGAGAAGGTTCCTGGCCACTACCGCAGCGGTCATATCATTCTTCATCACGGAATCCCCAACGGTAAGAGGACCAGTAGGGGAGACGAAGGATGGGCGCCATATGTTGTCTGGAGAAGGCGGGGCTGCCTCTTCAACAAGGTTCAAGTCAAAACGACGGTCGGAGGAGCCAGACATTTTCAAAGGTATTGAAGAGAGAAGAGGTCGGACAAATCAAGATCTTAGAAGTGTAAGAATGGAGCTTCTACTGGTGGAGATTCAAGTGTGCTTTGGAACTTAATGCCAGCCCCTATAAAAATCTGCACTCGACGAAGCTTCAAAAATCGAAGAGACGCCTGCTCAGAAATCGAAGAGGCGTTTGCTTTCTCAAAAGATGGGTTGCTCAGAGACCACGAGGGTCGATCTCATAAATCGAAGAAGCGTTTGCTTTCTCAAAAGCTGGGCTGCTCAAAGACCACGAAGGCCGATCTCAGAAATCGAAGAGGCTTGCTTTCTCAAAAGCTGGGCTGCTCAGAGACCACGAGGGCCGATCTCAGAAATCGAAGAGGCACATACTTTTCCAGCCTTGTCAGCACCTGTCACACGCACACTCAGCTTTGCGGAAATTATGGGCATTCTGTCGATGATTTCTGGTGAAGTAGAAAGCACATGAATCGTACTGTTCAATCACCCACTTCCCACACGCAACAGTAGCTCATGGGTACCACAGATAACTTTGCCAAAGTTATCTGACAAAGTTGAGACACGTGAAGCTTGCAGTTCCCACTACATCGCTATGACCAAGAAGGGTAAAAGAATAGCAAAGAAACAACACTAACAAAGTTTAGACACATAAATTTTGAAGGTCTAGCTACCATATCATTACCCACAAGGGTAAAGGAACAGTACCACTGCTGGATAATTGGAAGGTCCCGGTGTGTCAACCTCTGTACTTCGTGGCAAGGTAGACTAGCAAACATGCCCAACCTTTACTCACATTCGAGAAAACACTTCCAACAAGATTGCTTGCTCCAAAATCGAAGAGGCACCGCCTTCCGAATTTCGAGAGCCAGACTCCCAACATGATTACTTTCTCAAAAATCGAAGAGAGGGTAAACAGTACCACTGCTGGATAATTGGAAAGTCCCTGTGTGTCAACCTCTGTGCTTCGTGGCTAGGTAGACTAGCAAACATGCCCAACCTTTACTCACATTTGAGAAAACACTCCCAATTCTCAAAAATCAAAGAGAGGGTAAATGAACAGTACCACTGCTGGATAATTGGAAAGTCCCTGTGTGTCAACCTCTGTGCTTCGTAGCAATGTAGACTAGCAAACATGCCCAACCTTTACTCACATTCGAGAAAACATTCCCAACAAGATTGCTTGCTCCAAAATCGAAGAGGCACCGCCCTCCGAATCTCGAAAGCCAGACTCCCAACATGATTACTTTCTCAAAAATCGAAGAGACACCGCTTTCCGAATCTCAAGAGCCAGACCCCCAGCAGGATTGCTTTCTCAAAAATCGAAGAGGCATCGTTCTCCGAATCTCGAGAGCCAGATCCCCGACAGGATTGCTTGTTCGAAAACCGAAGAGGCACCACTTTCCCAACTTCAAGAGCTGGATCTCCTTGGATAAAGCTTGTCTGTAATCTTCACACACAACATCAGCTTTCCAGATACCACAGACCACTTTTTCAAAGTGCTCTGACAGAGTTAAAACATGTGAAGCTGGCAGCTCCCACTACCGTGCTATGACCAAGCAGGGTAAAGGAATAGCATTATTACTTGATGTTAGGGAGACTCCTATATATGTCGACCTTCATCCCCAACGGACAGGCAGACCTACAAAAATGCTCAACACTTCCTCTTATCTGAGAAGGCACTCCCAACGAAGCCTTTCGAAATATTCAGCTTTCTTTCCCCCCGATAATACCTCTGCAAACAAGCTATACTAGAGCAAGAATATCTCATATCATCAGGGTTAAAAGCAAGAGTATCCCATATCATGCTTTTTCCCTGTCTTTTCCTTTGGCCTTGTTCTTACCTGCAAGACAAGGAGAAAGAGAGCAATCAGTCAGCACTTAGAATCAAGCTTCCAGCTAGGAACTGACTGCCTGGAACCCCTTACCTGAGGAACATATAGTGAAGGAAAAATTTTGTCCTAGCTAAGAACAAGTACGAACATTTGAATACACATGCAAGCTATCAACACTTTAAAGTAGGCATGCATCCAAAAACAATTCATAAAACCCATGACTTTCAAAGCCTAGTATATGGTGAACCAAAATAAACTCTTTAACAAAATTAAAGAGAAGTAAAGATTTAGTGATTCTTTACCCTTGAAGCTCATCCTTGTTTACACAAGGGATTCACCCAAGTGGAGGGCCTTCAAGTCACCTCCAAGCTCCTTGAATCCTCCTTGTGTTTTCCTCCCTTTAGTGCTCCTTTGATGATTAGAGGAAAAAGGATTTGTTCTCCAAAAACATCAAAAGCTTGATGTCTCTAAGTCTCTTCACCAAGGTTGTATATTGTGAAGATGATATGGATGACTTAGAGAGATTTTAGATGCTAGTAAAAATCCTCTAAGTGGCCGGCCTCTATGTAGAAAAAGAGAGAAAATGTTTCACCCAATTTCTATTAGAAAACCCTAATGAGAAAATTGCTATAAAGTTCCTTTTATAACATTGTCTTTGGTGAGTGGCAAACTTGTAATTAAGCAAGCTTGCCCATTCACCCTAATGGCCGGCCTCTCCTTGTTATTGGGCTAATTTGCCCATTTTGTTTTAGTTGTCATACAACTTAAACATAATGGGCCTTGTGGACCAAAACACTTTTGGGCCCCGAAACCCAAAACCAACTTATAAGCCCAATACGAACTTTTCGTATAATTAATTAATCTTGACCATTCTTCAATTAAACCATTTAATTGCTTATCCATTTCATATAATTTCTTCACTAACATCCTTATGTGGTGTGCGATCCATTAGGTTCCAATTAGCGAGGCAGTGGGCGATGTTACTCTTAACGATCGATTGTGAATTGAAACCACATTTCAATTCTCCCTTAAGATTAGTGTTTGCTAATCTTCAGGGCTTCCACAAACCATGAGTGACACCTAGCAGCATATCATGGTTACCCAAGCTGAGTAGAATTGGTTGGAGAACCTATCCAGTTACAACTACAATGCAATACGGTCCTTCTCTAATACAATACTCTTAATCACATTGTTTAAGTGATAGTTTGTTTCATGTCTACTATCCAATGTGATACTTTCCTATATGACTCCTTTGAATATGATTTGGAACAAACTTCCTAAGTCATATTCATATGCTTTGGCCAAAGACTTTAGAATCATATCTTAGAGTATTCTCCTTCCACCATGGAAGGTTAGAGATCCCTTGTTGTGCATTCATATGCCTACATGACTAGATAGCTTGACCCCAACAATGCCGTGGACAATCCGAAGGAATGCCATTGACATGATCAAAGATCAAGGACCTAACCATTAGACATCTATGATGCCTCAGGTCAAAGGACTACTTTGCATATTGCAACTTTAGAGTTCATACATGACATGTATGTTCGAACTCTCTTTTGATCGACGTTCAGTGTACTCGATTACTCTTTCGAGCACCTATGTGTTTGTCTCAGTGTCCAACACCAAATGACTTGAGACTAGTTCATACTCACGTTTGAGTCAACATAACACATACTAACCTTAGCGGATTGTCAATGCCCAACTGGCAATCCTATGGCTATGAACGTTTTAGGAATGAACATAAGAGAGAGGTCTCGATAATCTAACTCATTAGATCACTTCTCTCTTAGAACAAATACATTCCTTGGATTCCCTTATTGCTTAAACACATGATACAATAAATAGTGATTAACAATAAGCTTTGCCCTTCATTAAACATATAAAAGTTTAATACAATAAGTATTCCAAAAAGCTATTACATCAAATGAGTGGCTTTGTGGGCATACTTCCAACAATCTCCCACTTGCACTCAAAGCCATCTTCCCATGTATCTAATACCCATCTTATCCATATGACGATCAAGCTGGATTTGAGACATTGGCTTTGTCAGTGGATCTGCTACGTTATCGGCTGAGGCAACTTTGAGGATGTTGACTTTCCCCTCGGCAGCATATCTTCTAATGATATTAAAGCGCCTATCAAAATGCTTGTTCTTTTGATGTGCCCTGGGTTCCTTGGCTTGAGCTATCGCCCCACTATTATCACAGTACAAAGTTACTGGTGATGTAATGGTTGGAACCACTCCAAGTTTAGTAATGAACTTCTTCATCCAGAACGCTTCTTTGCCGGCTTCAGCTGTAGCGACATATTCAGCCTCTGTCGTGGAATCAGCAATTACACTTTGCTTCTTGCTTTTCCAACTAACAGCCCCACCATTCAGAGTGAATACATATCCGGAGTTGGAACTTCTATCATCGACGTCAGATTGGAAATCTGCGTCTGTATAGCCTTCCACTCGCAACTCTGATGCTCCTCCATATACGAGGAACATGTCCTTAGTTCTTCTTAAGTACTTAAGGACCGTCTTGACAGTTGCCCAGTGTTCTAATCCTGGGTTAGATTGATATCGACTAGTAATGCTCACAGCATATGCGATATCAGGCCTTGTGCATATCATGGCATACATGAGACTTCCTATGGCTGAAGCATAAGGAATTCTACTCATATGCCTTATCTCTTCAGGAGTCTTAGGTTCCATGGACTTAGAAAGGTGAATTCCATGTCTTACAGGAAGAAAGCCTTTCTTACATTGTTCCATCTCGAACCTACTTAGCACCTTATCAATGTACATAGATTGGGATAATCCAATTAATTTTCTGGATCTATCACGATAGAGCTTTATCCCAAGTACATAAGATGCATCTCCTAAATCTTTCATGTGGAAGGTTTTGGACAACCACACTTTTACAGAAGAAAGTATTGCAGTGTCATTCCCGAATAGTAATATGTCATCTACATATAACACTAGGAATACAACTGCATCCCCAACGACTTTTTGATAAACACAATTGTCGTCTTCGTTTTGAGTAAAACCAAACGTTTTGATTTCAGTGTCGAAACGAATGTTCCAGCTCCTGGAGGCTTGCTTGAGTCCATAAATGGACATTTGAAGCTTGCATACCTTAGTCTTTTCAGACTTGGACACGAAACCTTCGGGTTGAGTCATATAGAGCTCTTCCTCTAGGTAGCCGTTCAGAAAGGCCGTCTTCACGTCCATTTGCCAGATCTCATAATCATGGTACGCAACTATAGCAAGCAAAATCCGAATGGACTTAATCATGGCTACATGAGAGAAAGTTTCTTCATAGTCAATCCCTTCTCTTTGCCTGTAACCCTTGGCTACCAATCTAGCCTTATAAGTCTCCACGTTCCCATCAACGCCTATCTTCCTCTTGAAGACCCATTTGTTTCCAACTGGTACAATACCTTCTGGAGGGTCTACAAGAGTCCAGACCTGATTTTGATACATGGAATCCATCTCGGATTTCATGGCCTCTTGCCATCTCTTTGAATCAATGTCCGACATTGCTTCAGTGTAGTCTCTAGGGTCCTCATTTGTTTCATTGTCACCTAGAAGGTACAATTCATCAAAGTCATTGTCTAAGCCATACCTCTTAGGTGGCTTACTAACCCGTTCAGATCTACGTGGAGCCAGGGGTTCAGGAACAGGGTTGTCAATATGTCTAGTGCTTGTTTGTGGTTCATTATTAATCTCATTAATTTCCATCTGTTTGCTTATAGTCCCTTTGAGAACGAATTCGTCCTCTAGAAACTTAGCAGTTCTGGCGACAAAGACTTTCTGGTCGTCAGGATGGTAGAACTCATATCCCATAGTTTCTTTAGGATATCCCACAAAATAGCATCTTACTGATCTCGCTTCAAGCTTAGTAGCTTCAAGCTTCTTGACATATGCTTCATAACCCCAAATCTTAATGTGTTTAAGACTTGGCTTTCTTCCATGCCATATCTCATAGGGCGTTTGTGGAACTGACTTGAAAGGTACTCTATTAAGCAAGTAAGCTGCTGTATATAGATCGTATCCCCAGAATGTTACTGGTAGATCAGCAGAACTCATCATAGAACGAACCATGTTCATCAAGGTTCGATTTCTCCTTTCAGAAACTCCATTGAGTTGTGGAGTTCCCGGTGGAGTCCACTGTGATATTATTCCACACTCTTTGAGGTAATCTAGGAACTCGTTACTCAGATATTCACCCCCTCGATCCGATCTTAGGATCTTTATCTGTTTCCCAGTTTGCTTCTCAACTTCATTCTTGAATTCTTTGAACCTTTCAAAGGATTCTGACTTGTACTTCATAAGATACACATAGCCAAACCGAGAGTGATCGTCGGTGAATGTGATATAGTAGGAGAAGCCTCCTCTCGACGTAGTAGACATAGGTCCACATACGTCAGTGTGGATTAACCCTAGAATTTCAGTGGCACACTCTCCTTTTCCAGTAAATGGAGATTTGGTCATTTTCCCTTTCAAGCAACATTCACAAGTACCCATCCGGTCATTACCTAATGGGTGGATGTATCCGTCTTTCGACATCTTGTGAATCTTTTCAAGGTTCACATGTCCAAGTTTAAGATGCCACATCTTTTCTCGGTTAACTTCTTCTCTAGCCCTTTTGGGTTTTGAGGTATTCCTGCTCGCAATACAGTGCATCCCACTATTCGTCTCTAGGTGAAAAAGTCCCTCTATCATATTACCATGAGAGATAATACGACCGTTCAAGTATAAAGTGCAACTCATTTTGTCAAACAATACTGAGTGCCCATCTCGTAAAAGCTTAGAGATGGAAATCAAATTCTTTATACATGAAGGAAAATATAAACAATTTTTAAGTTCCAGGACTTCCCCAGAGGGTAGGTTAAGCATGTAGGTGCCTATTGCTTTTGCAGAGATTTTAGTGCCGTTCCCAACTCGCACAACCATCTCATTATTGCGCAGTGATTTGCTCCCCACTAGTCCCTGCATCGTATTACAGATATGTTGACTAGCGCCTGAATCAAATATCCAGGAACTGGAGCTCACTGTAAAAGCACTCTCTATGACAGAAATAGTCTCTTCAAAAGTTCGTGTCATAAGGCTCGCAATGCGCACCCTGTAATTCTTCTTCCAACGTTCATCCTTTCCACAATGAAAGCATGTTCCTTTGGATTTCTTTGCCTTCTTCTTATGCAACCTTTTCCTTATGTTTGCATTCTCACTCCCACTGTCTATTTTGAAACCTTTTTCAAATTTACAGCACATGTCAATCATCTCTTTCAAAGAATGATCGAATCTATTCACTTTATAGTTTACAATAAACTTAGTGAAATCATCCGAGAGAGATGCAAGGAAAAAATCTTGGGCCATTTTCCCATCGATGGAAGTTCCTAAACTTTTAAGATCTTTAAATATCTTTTCCATCTTTTGTCCATGTTTATGGACCGATGTCCCCATTGCCATTTTGGCATTCATTAGACTACAAACATTTGAGAATCGTACATTACTAGTCTCAATGTCATGCATCTTATGCAAACTTTCAACCATGGCACAAGAAGTGTCCATGTGCTTATGTAGCTTCATAAGCTCCTTACTAAGTGAAGTGAGGATTAAGCATTTGGCTTGTAAGTCATCCTCATAGTGTCTAACATAGTTTTGACACTCCTCCTTTGAAGCTAATTTCGTAGGAGGTACATGAGGAGGGGATTGCTTAAGCACATACAATATGTCTTTCACCTTTGAGACATTCTCAATGTGGCGATACCAAGCAAGGAAACGTTGGCCCTTAAGGCCCCTTTTGTCAAGTATAATGGTGGGTATAATTTTAGGCATGTCGTTCACTACATAACATAACAGAAATCGTATTAGATTGTTTGTTTAAAACTATTTGATTGGGTCTTTGAATCAAATAGTACCACCCACTATTTTTGGCAAATTCCACATCCCTCAATAGAATTCGAGAGTTATATTGAACTCTTAGCGGGTTATGGGAGACTCACCATTACCAAGCCCACCTCACGATGATACGATGTTGGCTAGCAAAAATAATGATGAGAGAATAACGCATTATTCATTTACAACTTTTGTAATTACCCATCCGTTTGGCCTCTAGAGAATGTTGCCTCACGATGATACGATGTCGGCTTCATTGCACTTAGTTAAGTTATTCCCACCATGCTTAGTTTGTATAGGGGTTCAAGAATAGCCTCACGATGATACGATGTCGGCTATCCTCGTTGCCTACATTCACCTCATCATATGTATATGAATTCCTCCTGGATGTAAGCACATGCTTTGTACTTCCCCATGATAGGGTGAAGCCGGTGCATGAGTCACAAACGCTTGGAACCCACCACGGTGGAAGGCCTACGAAGAGATGTTCAAAACATCTCTCGCTTATCAACTTAATATTTGATTTGAGGGAGTAGTTTTGGGCTACATCAAAACATTTTAATCATATTAAAAGAACTTGGGCCTATCACAACTATTGGTCCAAGTCAATATGATTTAGTAGCATATAATACTCCCACTGTTTCGTTGAAACAAGCGAGACTATATGGAACTACTAACGAATGCATTGCATCCTCATATGGACTATATAGTCATATTAGGTTTTAGGATGATTATGAACCGTTTGATTTGATCCAACACGAGCCTTGTGTTGGACCTTGGGTTTAAGGTAGATAGTTGTTGATTTTAGTTACGCGTTTAATCCAATTAAACCGTTATTTCCTATTGGGCGTTGGACCCAACTATTCCATTTTGCATACATATAAACAAAAAGGAATACATGAAATAATAATAAGGGCTTATGCCCTTTTACAACACAAATCAAATGATGGACTTATGTCCATTTACAACAAATAGAATTAATCAAATTACATTCAAATCTATACTACTAAAACCCAAACATTCAAAATGTATATCGGCCAATCACATAGCTCAATTATCGTGGCCTTTGGTTCATAATCACCCTTTTCTTAATCAACCACATTAACTAAGAAAACAACTTTAAACAATTGGTTTTTGGATCCATAGAATTGATTTAAATGGAACTAAATAGAATGAAAATCCAATTCTCATTAAAGAGACAAAACAATTTTGTTCTCATTTTATTTGGGCCAAAAGGAAACTATGACCACAACAATTGGGCCATAATGCAAATACAAAAACTTTTGGGGTTACTTTGTATAAACACAATAGTCCACAACTTCATGTAAATACAACTAGATCCCAAAATTTTAATAATGTAAAAACATCATTAAAGGATCAAAACAATTTGTCCTTTAGAGTTTTAGGGCCTAAATGTAAAAACGTAAACTTTTGGGCCAAAATGAAAAAAACATAAAAGTATCAAAACTTTATGTTAATTGCACAAAAGGCCCCAAAAGGACCCCCACTAGGGGTGGCCGGCCATTTAATGAAAAATTGAAAAAATTTCTAAAAAGTTTTTGCAAGTTGATTTTATTAGGTGAGGTTAAAGGTGAAGGTGATGGTTTGTAAGAAAGACTTAAAGTTTATGACAAAACAATAAAACATTTCATCACATCTCACCAATAACATCACCCATCAAATAATAAATCAATAATATACCAAAACTTTATGAAAAACATAAAATTTTTGAATCAAAACTTCAAAACTTTATGTTCTTGGCAAGAACACCAAGAACAATGAAGAACACCATGAAAACTCATAATAGTTCCATGGATGTTTTCATTCACCAAAACTCAATTTTTCACCTCTCAAAAGAGGGCTAATATCCTAGGGTACTTAGGGGTTCCAAAAGTCACCTTAAAACCATTTTAACAAGACAAACATGAACCCAAAAAATCACCCTAAGGATTTGGCCGAATTTCCCAAAACTCATGGCACCAAATTTTAGTTCCAATATTCATGCTTAAATGAAATACATCTACAACATTTGAGATGCTAAATTTTCTAGCAAAATTTATATATTCAAAAGCAAGAACAAAGCTTGTAACATTTACAACAATTAAATCACAAAATATGAACATCACAAAACCCAAAAGGATTCACCATAAACTAGGCCTAGGCTCTGATACCACTTGTAGGAAAAATTTTGTCCTAGCTAAGAACAAGTACGAACATTTGAATACACATGCAAGCTATCAACACTTTAAAGTAGGCATGCATCCAAAAACAATTCATAAAACCCATGACTTTCAAAGCCTAGTATATGGTGAACCAAAATAAACTCTTTAACAAAATTAAGAGAGAAGTAAAGATTTAGTGATTCTTTACCCTTGAAGCTCATCCTTGTTTACACAAGGGATTCACCCAAGTGGAGGGCCTTCAAGTCACCTCCAAGCTCCTTGAATCCTCCTTGTGTTTTCCTCCCTTTAGTGCTCCTTTGATGATTAGAGGAAAAAGGATTTGTTCTCCAAAAACATCAAAAGCTTGATGTCTCTAAGTCTCTTCACCAAGGTTGTATATTGTGAAGATGATATGGATGACTTAGAGAGATTTTAGATGCTAGTAAAAATCCTCTAAGTGGCCGGCCTCTATGTAGAAAAAGAGAGAAAATGTTTCACCCAATTTCTATTAGAAAACCCTAATGAGAAAATTGCTATAAAGTTCCTTTTATAACATTGTCTTTGGTGAGTGGCAAACTTGTAATTAAGCAAGCTTGCCCATTCACCCTAATGGCCGGCCTCTCCTTGTTATTGGGCTAATTTGCCCATTTTGTTTTAGTTGTCATACAACTTAAACATAATGGGCCTTGTGGACCAAAACACTTTTGGGCCCCGAAACCCAAAACCAACTTATAAGCCCAATACGAACTTTTCGTATAATTAATTAATCTTGACCATTCTTCAATTAAACCATTTAATTGCTTATCCATTTCATATAATTTCTTCACTAACATCCTTATGTGGTGTGCGATCCATTAGGTTCCAATTAGCGAGGCAGTGGGCGATGTTACTCTTAACGATCGATTGTGAATTGAAACCACATTTCAATTCTCCCTTAAGATTAGTGTTTGCTAATCTTCAGGGCTTCCACAAACCATGAGTGACACCTAGCAGCATATCATGGTTACCCAAGCTGAGTAGAATTGGTTGGAGAACCTATCCAGTTACAACTACAATGCAATACGGTCCTTCTCTAATACAATACTCTTAATCACATTGTTTAAGTGATAGTTTGTTTCATGTCTACTATCCAATGTGATACTTTCCTATATGACTCCTTTGAATATGATTTGGAACAAACTTCCTAAGTCATATTCATATGCTTTGGCCAAAGACTTTAGAATCATATCTTAGAGTATTCTCCTTCCACCATGGAAGGTTAGAGATCCCTTGTTGTGCATTCATATGCCTACATGACTAGATAGCTTGACCCCAACAATGCCGTGGACAATCCGAAGGAATGCCATTGACATGATCAAAGATCAAGGACCTAACCATTAGACATCTATGATGCCTCAGGTCAAAGGACTACTTTGCATATTGCAACTTTAGAGTTCATACATGACATGTATGTTCGAACTCTCTTTTGATCGACGTTCAGTGTACTCGATTACTCTTTCGAGCACCTATGTGTTTGTCTCAGTGTCCAACACCAAATGACTTGAGACTAGTTCATACTCACGTTTGAGTCAACATAACACATACTAACCTTAGCGGATTGTCAATGCCCAACTGGCAATCCTATGGCTATGAACGTTTTAGGAATGAACATAAGAGAGAGGTCTCGATAATCTAACTCATTAGATCACTTCTCTCTTAGAACAAATACATTCCTTGGATTCCCTTATTGCTTAAACACATGATACAATAAATAGTGATTAACAATAAGCTTTGCCCTTCATTAAACATATAAAAGTTTAATACAATAAGTATTCCAAAAAGCTATTACATCAAATGAGTGGCTTTGTGGGCATACTTCCAACATATAGGGCAAGTGAGAAGGATACAAAGAAGCATGTGGAGACAAGCGTAACAGCACACGTGCCGATACATCCACTACTCTGTCAAAAGCAAAAGTATCCCATATCAGCAGGGTCGAACGTACTCTAGATTTGATGGACTTGTTTTGACCCTCAAATTCTTCAGTCGGCCTTATACTCTGGAGGAAACCAGAAAACCCTCCAGCCCAGTTCAAGAATAAGCTTGTGGAAAGTTACTTCTTCAAAAGCAAAAGTATCCCATATCATCTCTTCTCATTTTTCTTCTCTTTATCCTTCATGCTGCCTGCAAGATAGGGAGAATGTGAACAATCAGCCGGAGCTCTGATTGCTTACCTTGTCAGTCACCTCTTTCAGCATATCCCCTAGCTCGGCGACTTGGGGGACTCCTACTACATGGTTTGTATCGCGCTTGACCAAGCCTGAAACCACAAGTAAGCTTCAAGTGAAATTGATACATTACCTTGTGCATCTCCACCAGTTAAAGATACCACCCCTGGATGGAGGAAGAGTACTTCCAGAGAAGATGCCACATCTACCTATGAGACAGATAAGGCAAGTCAAGACGATACCACACTCCGGTACTTAGAAGTTTCGTGATTACGAGATCATTCTCCCACAATATTTCCTAATGTCATTTGTACTAAATCATTCACTTGTACTCACTAAAGGAGAGCTTGAACCTATGTACTTGTGTAAACCCTTCACAATTAATGAGAACTCCTCTATTCCGTGGACGTAGCCAATCTGGGTGAACCACATACATCTTGTGTTTGCTTTCCTATCTCTATCCATTTATATACTTATCCACACTAATGACCGGAGCAATCTAGCGAAGATCACAAAAAGCGACCGTTTTCGTTACCTAGGATCTATCTTGCAAGAGAACGGAGAATTAGATGGAGATCTCAACCATAGAATACAAGCTGGATGGATAAAGTGTAAGAGTGCATCCGGCGTGTTGTGTGACCGTCGTAGGCCACTGAAGCTCAAGGGAAAATTTTATAGGACGGCAATAAGGCTAGCGATGTTGTATGGCACAGAATGTTGGGCGGTGAAGCATCAACACGTACACAAAATGGGTGTAGCGGAGATGAGGATGCTTCGTGGGATGTGTGGGCACACGAGAAAGGATAAGATTGGGAATGAGGATATCCGAGGTAAAGTAGGAGTAGTCGAAATTGAAGGAAATATGAGAGAAAATCGGTTCCGGTGGTTTGGACATGTGCAAAGAAGGCCTACTGACGCTCCGGTTTGAAAATGTGACTACGGGACAGAGGTTCAGGGCCGAAGGGGTAGAGGAAGACCTAGGAAAATTTTGGAAGAGACCCTAAGAAAAGACTTGAGTACTTGGATCTAACGGAGGACATGACACAAAATCGAGCGCAATGGCGTTCTAGGATTCATATAGCCGACCCCACTTAGTGGGAAAAGGCTTTGTTGTTGTTGTTGTTGTTGTTTGTTTATATGACAAAATTATCCCTGCTATTTTGTTTGTATTATTTTCAGCTAGTTGTGGATTTTTGTTTGAGGGCTACTAAGCCCACCTGGGGTATCTTATTTCCCACCCCACTTTGAAATGATAGTTTGATTGACAGCTTTATCCTTGTAGAAAATGACCTTCAAAGACCTAAAGACCACCCAATCATGTCTTGCCACATAATTAGTTATATTTCCAAAAACCTAAAATACATAAATGAGAGAAAGAAAAAAGAGGAAAAAACCTAAAAACCGATCAAATTATGGGTCTGAAAATGGAGGAGTTTCTAGCTTTAGCAAAGAAGACTTAATGTTGTGAAGGGTAAATACCCTGCTTGCAAGTACCGAGGAGAAGCAGGTATCATTCCAAAGCTTTCACTACTGAGTTTGCTACAATATTAATATTCCTTTGCCACCAGCAAGAGCTTCCTCTAATGGGTCTTTCCATTCATCAACTACCCAAGCGTAACGGCGGTCGAGCAAAAGACGTTTAGAAGGGGGAATTTCACAACGTTGTAAGCTTGTAACGGAGAGTGAGGAAGCAGTTGAGGACTCCATTATCTACCTCTACCACCCTCCTGTTTAATAATTTTTTTTTTAATTATCATAATTCTTTTAAAGCAAAGGAAAAATTGGAGAATAAATATATAGGGTTATTTTGGAATAATGGTGGGTGGGAAAATAGTTATATGTTTTTTTCACTTTTTATGGTGAGTGTAAATATAAGATGGGTGAAAAAATAAGATACTGGGGTGGGTATATCACCTCTCTTAATGAAACCTTGAGACACTAAACTCTCATTCTAACTTTCTAATATTAAAGATTAAGCACTCTCTGTAGCTCTCTTCACCCGATTTCGAGGCTACCGGCCTCTTTTCCCTTCATAATCCCACTTTTAACTATTGACAATATATATATATATATATATATATATATATATATAAACTCTTCAAATGCGAGAAAAAGGGACTCAACCGTCCCTCAATCACACGCCATAGGTTTGTTGACAATTATAATTTGAAAACATAAACTAAAAATTCTATAAGTCGAGCAAACTGAGTGTGCGTAAGATAAATAGTATATTCTTTCTTTATAGAAAACGCAAGCTCATTTTGTAAATAAATCCATCAACATTGAATTCAATTTTTAAACATTGTCGGGAGGAGGCTCCGGTTTCAAATTGGGTTTAGAGAAGATGACCTTAAAATCGGTGGTATTCTATTTGAACAACGTGGAGAAATGTGAGTGAAGTTGGTTCGAACAACGTGGAGAAAAAGTACATCACATGTGAGTGAAGTTGGGATCAATATCTGGTTTATTTCGATAGCAACTTGTATAAATGAATGCACTGTTAAGGTCACATGAATGAAGCTGTTGGTTTAATATCCTCTTTTTTCCGACAATAATTTAAAAATACGAATATACTGTTAAGGTAGTGTTTTATAGTAAGAATGTAAAAACATGTGAAAAAGATCTAACTCATATATTATATAATTAACTCTAAATATCAATATTATAGTTGTGCCATACAAAATTCCCTAGCCGCTTCCCATTTTCTCTCTTGTACGAAACACAGCCACCGCCCCAAAAAATAAAAAAATAAAAATCCCCTGCTCTCACCGCCAACTCCTTCCTCTAGTTGGGGTCGACAGGCGACCCCCTTGTTGTTCCTCTTTTTCCTTCTCCTCTCTAGCCCGCTACCTCCCCACCCACCCACAACTTACTTCTCTACCCCGCTCCCTTCCCTCCCCTATTTCTAGTCCCCTCTTCTCAATTTTCCTGTTTCTTTTCTCTTCCTTGTTCCCACTAACCTTCTTGATTTCTAGTTTCTTTGAGCTTGTCTCAGATCTAGACTTTTATGCGCCTTTCTTCACCCATTGCTTTTCTCCGTCATCAATCCTCCACGCCAATCTTTGCTATTCGGCCCATTGCATGTCTCTTCTAGGTGGCACATTTTAGTGTTGGGTGGTTGTTAAAGTGCTTTTAGTATTGTTTGGCAGGATTGTGGGACCAGTTTTTGTGCAGGTGGCTCGTTCATCCCTATTTTCTATTCATCCAACTTGTTCATGGGTTCTTCCTCTTAGTGGTGATGGCGGATCGGTGATGGGGGCGTTTCTAAATCTAAGGATTTTGTTATTGTGGTCTTGCTTTTCTAGCATTTATATTTTATTTTCTTATGAGCTATTCTTGTATTTGTACTGCCTTTATGTTTTCTATTTCATGTAATAATTTTTTTCAATTAATAAAAAGTTTCAAAGTTTGAACCAAAAAAAAACCCTGATTCCCTACCCAAATCCCATCCAGTCACCACCTCAAACAAGTCGGCGTATGCATTTATTATTCTACTTCCTCACAAAAAATAAAGTAAGAGAGTCTATTTATTTAGGGATGTGATATCCACACACCTTATTTTACTTATCACACACTTTTTTAATTTTCGACCGTCAGATTAGATGAATTAAAAGAGATCAACAGACAGAAATGATCAAGGGGTGTGTGAGAAGTCCGCACACCCCCTTATTTATTATGTAATGCGACATTGCAAATGACTGACTAATACAGTCCTCAACCTTCCCTCAAAGGAGTAAGATTATCTCCCTTCTTTTTTTCCCTCTCATTTCCTTCTCTTATATTTGAATAGTCACGGTTAAATTATGTTAACATCTTATATTAATTTTTATAGCAAGAAAAAGATAAAATAAGAGAATGTGAAATAAGGGGATGAAAAGATGAGGAAAGAGAATCTTAATCCCCCTCATCCTACTTGGTTTGTCTCAGACAGTCCCCAACAGCCCCGTCATTTTGCCAAAACCCTGATTACCACATAATCTTCACAAAAAAGATCCTCACAAAGAAGATCCTGAGGTGATCCTCATTCAAAGTCCTCATCCTCCCTTCAAAACACGGTCTCATCTTACTTGGTCTGTCTCACAGTCCTCAACAGCCCCGTCATTTTGCCAAAACCCCACAACTCTATCTGCATTCACTCATTCATTTCTACCCTGCCCTCTGCCCTGCCCACCCCAACTCCACTTCCTCCGACCCCGGTCTGTCAGGAAAAGGACATGTCAAAATTATCCGTGTGCTGGTGTCGTGTATTCTCTCCTTAGGCGGCAGTGTTCCCACCACTCCCCATCCCACTCTACCCCATTACGTGGCACGATCCTATTATTCATTTCAAAGCTTCCAAATACTATTTGAAATTTACAAACTTGACCTCTTCCTTTAATCCTTTGTGTTATCCCCGTTCTTCAACACCACATGGCACAGGTGGCCCAGCTTCAACGAAGGGTACCGTCTGAGTCCTCATCACTCTGCTCAAAATATCCAAATACAGAGGAGTTGGGTTCGGGAATTAGGGATTTTGGGGGAATTGGGAGAGTAAAAAGGGTGCCTGTGTTTGTGTGTGGTTTACCAATAAAAACGGTCTTTGTCTGTCTTTGAATTTTGTTGCGAATCCAACACACAGGTGCGCGGTCCTACACGCCAAAAAGGAAAAGAAATCTCATTTTTCTTTGCTCACGGTTAGGGTTTGCTGCCCTACTCTAGGCTCTGTTCATTGCCTACTATTTCTATTGAGCTTTTATCATTTTCTCCGATTCCGAATACCCGCCAATCAATTCCCGCCATGGAAGGAGGAGGAGAAGTTGGTGAGTTGCAGGACTGGGAGGTGCTCCACAGCTTCGACCCTGCCCTGGTTAACTCGGTCGACTCGGTTCAAACCCCCAGGAGCTTCGAGGGAATCGATGTTCACTCCGAGGGTATGATCAGGCCTGATTACTTCTCTCTCGATAATCATGACAAATTTGGGTATGGTAAGGGGGTGGTTGATGTCGCCGAAGAGGGTTCTGTTGAGTCCGACAACCCCAGTTGGATTGACCCGGATTCGGTGACTCGCTATGGCGGAAAAGAATCGGGTGGGTTTTGGTCCGATTCGGCAAGTGACCGGTCCGATGACCGTAAAAGTAATGATTTTGAGGGCAAAAACGAATTGGGTTTTGTGGAAAATGAGAAAAGCCATGTGGGTTTTGAGGGGTTTGGAGAAATGGAAGCTGTGGACGAGAATTTTGGGAAATTTGGGTTGGATGCTCAGGGCCGAGTGAGCTTTGAAGAAATTGGGGAAAACGGAAGCCTTGGTAAGGATTTGGGTAAGTTCTGGTCTGATTCAGGCGGCGACAGTCTGGTTTCGGCGAAATTTGAGAAGGTTGCGAAGGAAAGCGAGATAGGTTTTAGTGGTTTGGAAAGTGGAAATAACTTGGACAATGAACCAGAAGAAGGACAATCAGTTGAGAGTCAAAGTGCTGCAGTTAAAGAAGAGAAATCGGAGGTGAAATCCGGTGAAGAGGTAGTGAAGAGGACAATCCTGTGGTGGAAGGTCCCATTTGAGGTTTTAAAGTATTGTGTTTTCAGGGTAAGCCCTGTTTGGTCCTTGTCCGTCGCTGCAGCTGTAATGGGTTTGGTGTTCTTGGGGCGGAGATTGCGCAAGATGAAGCGGAAGAGCCATAGCCTGCAGCTCAAGGTTACTCTGGATGATAAGGTCAGTTATTGCACTTTATTATTGGCTAATCTAGTGATCATTTTTTTCACTTCATGTTATTGCAATATATTAAGTATGCCTGCATTGCGATCACTATGTGGTCTGTACGTTATGGCTGTCAATTAAAAGCTTAATCTATCATTTTGCGTAATAAATTTTTTTGCGTCTGTTCATGCACTAGTGTTTGTAATTTATTTGGAAAGTTAAAAAGTTGAAATCCGATGCTTTTTGCAACTCATGTGATCAGTTGAGTCGACAGACATTTGAGGTCGTTTCTCAGTATGTTGGCATTAGTTCACATCTTTGAAACCACTATATCAAACTCTTCATATTCGCAGGACCTCTTGTAATAAGTTATTAAAAACCAGGAACCTACCCAAGTGCAATTGGATTCATACTGATATGTCTTTGCTTTTGTTTGCCAATTTATTGGGACTTTGATCGTTTGGCGATTTGTGCCAAGCAAAATTTTAATGCTGCCATTTCACATCTTTCTTTTGTACTTTTCAATCTTGATTACTTTTCTTAAAGATATCATTTGGTAGTACTTTTCTCTGACTGTTTTGTTTGTTCTCGACATGTTCTGGTGCAAAGGATTTTAAAATCCTGTGTAATCACCTTCATCCATTATTTTTATTGTATTCTCCATGATAGATTATGATATTATGTTTGCTAACTGGTATCACTCTTTTTCTCTCTCGTTTCATTGGTTTGGAAACAAAGGATACTTGATTAAGATAAAAATTAAATATCAAAGTTTACATAGAGGTGAACAAGTAGTCAACGTTATACAAACAAACATTTAGATAGCAAACATTTTTGGAAGTTGTGAACACTAACACAAAGGTGGTTCCCCAATCTCTCCGTCCTGCAAAAATTAATTCTCTTATCCTTTCCCCATAACAAAACATAGATCCAAAGAAAAGAAACTAATACCCTGCAAGTTGACTATCCAAGGACCTATGCTGATGCCACAACCCACTGATTTTTATTCCACCATTTGGCTTCGGCCTCTATCCACTATTTGTTTTTTCTCGCAGCGCATCTTAATGCTCATGTATCTGCAATTTTTTTTCGTTTGCCGCAACATCTTCACTTATGAATTTTAGGAATTGGTGTGGTTCTATAAGTAAAGGGAAGAAGCCTGTAAAAATGTTTGAAATTTTATTTAAACCAAGTCTATATTTTGATGGCTGCATTGAACTGGAAAGAAATGTAGGCTCAGAGATCAGTGAATCTAATATTTTTTTTTAAAAAAAAAATTATACACAAGAGAGAAGTAATCTCTTTAGAAGAACATGTAAAAGCCTGCTTAATGTAGGCCAGTAAGAAAGTTCTGCGTGGACGCATAAAACTAGAAACAAAATAGACTCTTGATGAAGTCTGTTAACTTATTCTATAATTTCAAATTAGCAAAAAGGTAAAGGGGCTCTTTTGTGAAACTTTTACCAGGAGTTCCTGGAAGCCATAATCCATACTAAGTAAAAAAAATAAAAAATACGGCACGATCAGTGATCACTGATCACAAGACCAGTAGTCATACTAGTGAATGTTTAACAAGAAATGAAATCCTTATATTTTGCATGATTGCATTATCTTTAAAGTGTCTTTGCCAAGTGAGCTATAGGTGATTTTCCTGTTTTGGCAATTTTTACTTGGGATTAAAAGTTGCAGAAACCCTCAAGTGAAGCCAGTGATAATCAACCTCATCGTGCATCTTAGGAAATGGTTAAAAAGAACAAGTTTTGTTGGATTTACTTATTCTTCAGATCCTTGTCTTCGGCCGTGAGCTCTAGCTCAAGCGGTTTTAGGCTTGGGGTGGGAAAATGGTAGAACCTTATTCATGTTGCTGTAAGAAAAAAATGATTGTTTTGTGGTGGGATTTCATTTTGTTATATGAGTTACGCACTTGGTTTTACAAATGTGATCTTTTGCTCTTCTGTTTTGAGATATATGTTGAAGTGGCCAACCTAGGATATATAACTGAACGATTTTTGCAGAAGGTGTCTCAGTTCACGAGTCGTGCTGCACGTCTCAATGAAGCATTTTCAGTGGTGAGGCGGGTGCCTACAGTGCGACCTTCGCTGCCAGCAGCCGGAGTAAATCCATGGCCTGTAATGGGTTTGAGATAAAATGATTCTTGTTGTGAAGTATATAGAAAAAGAAAGTACTTTGCCGATGACCGTGCTAAAAGTACTACGTAGTTGTGCCTTGGTTTGTATCAAAAACGATTGTGGCTGTTATGTATTAACTCTGAAATTAAGAATTCCTACTAAATATACCAATCCCTCCCTCAAGTCTTAATGCAAGTTAATACGGCATTAATCACTTACTTAAGCCGGCTCTACAGATGAATCTTATGAACCTTGTTGTTACCGAAAATCGCTTCATTCATGGACAAACCGAAACTGAAACTTCAATTTTACTATTGACTTTTTACATTGTGGAACAGGCAAGGGGGTTTTCATCACTAAATGTTTGACAAGGGTAAATGTGCTGGGTTGAATACTGTGGTGGATATTGGAAAACGCATTCTCCTCCTCCTTCCGGGCGCTGCTTGTTATTACTGGCCTTGTCCTTCCCTTGGCCCTTGTTATCTGCCTTGTCCCTTCCTTGCCCTTTCTCCTCACCTTGTTCTTGCTTCACTATCTCAGCATGCTTCCCTAATTCCTTCTTTATGTACTCCACCAGCTTTGCTGCTTCAACTATTCCCCTCACTCTCACCCTTGAGCTCTCCATATTTGCTTCTACACTTCCAACACCTACAATATGCCAAATTTAACAAGCCGGTTAATTTCACCAATGATCCCTAAACTCGTCCGTCATCCTTGTATTTTATTCTCGTTCACTAAAATCTTGTTTTCTATAGGCGACAAGAGAAATGATACTTCTTGTTCAGAATTAAGAACAATAGAAAAATGAACCATTTAGGTTCAATGAATAAACGATTTCCGATTTTGATGATACAAAACATGAATCAGCAGTTGCGCATCCTTTCCAATAGGGATTTACCTTTTATTTTCTCCAAGTATTTCTTAACGTCAATTGCACAGCCTTCGCAATGCATTAACGTTTTGAGAACCACAACTTTCACCTGAGGCGGAGCCTACATTTCCAGTCCCAAAAACAAGACAACGGTAATATATATCGGTATAAAAAATGAATGATTCTCCCCGTAATTTAGACCAGATGGATTAGAATATCGTTTAAATAAAAAACATACCGCTTCTTTCTTTTCAGGCTCCTTTTTCTGTTTGTTTTCTGGTTTTGGTATCGGAGATATGAGTTCAGCGTTTCTACTAAACTTGTTTTGTACCCTCTCCAAAACCCTTAGAGGGTCGGCTTTCTTCCCCTTTACGGTCACTTTTTTTTTTATTTTTTTTATTTTTTTTTTTTTTAACAGCAAGGCAAAGAAGCCAAAGACCAAGAAAGTCTACAGAGAGGCAAACACAGAGCAGGAAAACAAGCAGTGTACGGGGATACAATAGAGACGTTGCCACCAAGTGGAGACGTCACCCCAAACACCACCAAAAGGAGTCAATGAGGACACGGGAGCCCATCATTGTTCAAGACAAAGACCAACGAAGATGGAGGCCTCTCGACCCAGACAAACTCCCTCATCTTCGGAAAACCAACCGACGCCAGCTCATGCGCCACACCATTTGCTGATCGAGGAACCCACGACCAGCGACAGAACTGGAAAGCCTCCCCAAGCTGCTTGACCCGAGCCAACACAAGGAAAGACTCCCAACTGCCCATCTCAAGAGAATCAGAAAGACAATTAACAACATCAAGAGAATCAGATTCAATAATCAGAGCATGGATACCCAAAGCTGCACCCAATTCACAGCCATGAAGCAAAGCAAGAGCCTCAGCTGCAGCAGCTGAGGGAGCAGAAATAGGGTACCTTGCAGCGGCAACAAACCTCCCCTCCGCAGCCCGAATAACCACCCTAGCAAAACCCATCTTAGAGACCTTAGACCAACTGGCATCAACATTTATCTTGATGAGAGGAGAGGAAGGAGCACACCACCGCGAAATCTGGTCCACCCCACCAGATCCCCCCCTTTACGGTCACTTTATGATTTGGGTAATCCACCACAACCTCTTCAACACCTAATCAATCAAAAGAAAATCTCCAAAAGTTATACATGCAAGTACACTATACTATCGAAATACAACAACAACAACAACAACAACAACCAAGTTTTATTTTACTAAGTGAGGTCGGCTATGTGAATCTTAGAACGTCACTGTGCTCTGTTTTGCTTCATGTCTTCCGTTAGCTCAATATATTATAATTGAGATGCACAGTAAAAAGAGCAGAGATATTTGTATAAGAATTTTTACCTTCAAAACCTCTCAAACACTTGGAAACCTTACTTTGGCATCCTTCACAATGCATTAATACTTTCAACACAATTTCTTTACCGGAATTGGTATTTCTCTCTGTCATGTTGAAGTTGGGTTGCTAGGAATCCCCTTTTTGACACAAACGATGATGGGAAAGGGAGGAATTGAACTCAAGACTTCTGAGTGCTTAGGAAGAATGCTCTTAAACAGTTCAGGTACAAGCCTCTTGCGGATTACCAAACATAGAAGATTTATGGTTGGAAACTTTGTTCTTGAAGTTAATATGTATTTCCGTTAAGAATAGGACATTGAGTGTCCATAAACTAATGACAAATAGTGGTTTAAGAAGTCTTTTAACTCTTTTTTAGGTGACATTATTTCATTTATGGATATTTACTCTTACCAAGTGGAAGATAATAGTTCCTATTTATGTGGTTAATAATCTTTCGCATGTCTTTTTATGTGGTTAATTGTTCGTGGCCCGTGTGACAGTGCAGAGTGGTAGATCATTCCGATCGAGGTTTAAAACATGAACTTTGGTCATCAAATTATTAGGCACAACTGCTGCAGCCTTTTGCAGATGCATCTGCACTTTCAAAAAAAAAGGAGCAGATAATTTAGTGGGTACTACTGGTTTGTACACATATCACAACATCATACATCTCCCAAGAAGCTAAAATTATGTGCTTATGTTCTCCTCCTTTATTAGCTACCAAATGTCGACAATAACGATTGTTGGTACCCGAGGTTTCACCTATCAAAAAAGATATCCAAGACTTCGGCTTTATGGATGTACTTGCATGCGTATGAGATCAACGATAACTACGAACAACCTTCTATAACTATTCAAGGTTTAGAATATATGGACATCCTTACAGTCGGTTATATGAGATGCCTTCAGCCACCACTTATAGGAGGTATTATGGCCAACTCATCCTTGTCTTTGACGACTGCAGAATCAGCTGTGTACGCCTCATTAAGAGCAAGCACCATGCATCCGCGGATCTCTGTCAAGCTTGGAAACATGGCGATGAGCTTATCTAAACAATCAAGGGCAGTACTACCAGAGGACACCTCCAGTGGCATATCACTCAAGCCAGTTAGGCCACGAGCCCTGGCAAAGAACAACACCTTTATCTTAACAGATGAACCCTCGATCCCCTGACTTGTAGAGTCCATGGTTACCGTCTTACTCTCTTCTTGTTTGAAATCCATTGCGGAACACCCTGCTTCATTAATTAGTTGTTGTGAAGCATGTTGGCTGCAACTTTAAGACACCAATAATAACTAATCAAAACTGATAAACGATATGGAAATCAGCGCAAAAACAAAAACTAATTTCTTTCATGCCTATCAAGAAAGGAAAAATCTACAACTCATGTTATGAAATTGACTGGCAAGGATAATGCAATTAAACAATTCCAATATCAGTCACACAATTATATAAATTTGACCTCACAAAGTCTAGCTTGACTACAATTCTCATAATTGTCTTCTCGTTAGCCAGACAACTAATCCACAGCCGTTTTTCGAGATCTGGAATAAACAAATCTTACCCCCAGGATTTGTGAGCCTATATCTTTGAAATATATCAGATTTACAATTCTAGATAACTAAATCCTTGCCATTGCCACAACAGCAAGAACAGGTCTTTCTAGTACTAGTTCCAGTGACATTAGCAAATCGTTAACAATACCATCATCACATTTCCTGAGAACTATGATCACCAATAATGTTTGAAAATGCAGAAGGAGACAGAGTAGCAATGATCAATGTCATTAAAGCTTTGTCATGTATTTTCGACACCTTATAAGCATCAGAATCACAGCAGCGTTCTCAACAATACCATCATCACATTCAACTTCAGAAAATTAATCAGTGACAGGGAATAGATCCATCAACAAACCCATTAAACCAATTGGCACTGACAGTTGCGAAAAAAATTGTTGCGCTATAGAGTAACACTTCCCCAAATACAAGGAATTCGATTTGGCTCACAAAAAAAATATATGCCCGATTGTAACTAGCAATGTTGAGGAAACTAGAATGGACAGCTTTGCGCATGTCATGTATATGTATCAATCAAAACAAAGTTGGAACTCCTCCTACAAATTAACTCGATGCCAGACAACTTCTATAACACAAAATTCCAAATTATTCCACGCAGGTGTGGAGGATTAACTAATTAGAAACATCACTTTTACTTGATATTGCATGCAACAAAATTTGGATGCAAACTTAAACCTCAAAATGGGTTTCTCTCAACTCCGGTTTTAAACTACACCGCCTCCGAACACTGTAAGATTCCAAGAGACAATGATGACTCAAGGCACGTGTTGAAGATTATATACATACAGGTAAATCTAGATATCATTGGATTATCCCATTCCCATCCCTCAATCACTAAATTTTGATGTAAACTATAAGCTATTACAAACATTCAGAGGCATGAATATCAAGTCAATTCCTTATTAATTAATCACGATAATTAAAAAATAACCACAATAATAATTCAGACAATCACACTATAATATTAGTCCTACAAGCCACAAGTATGAACTACCAATGTGAGAAAGGGAAAGCTTTGGTTTTGGCAGATGAAAGAAGTACAAAAGGAATTGAACTTTAACTGGTATTTTGGTTTCAAACAACACGAATAGAAAAACCCACCAACAAACAAACTTAAAAATAAATTGAAAGGAGATGGCAGCAAACAAGCATTGTGCTTTTTAATAATATATATATATAAAAAAAAAAGGGTTCTATGGGGATGCCCAGAAGATGAATCTGTGAGAAAAGAAAGTAAAAGTAAAACCCCATCTCATATTTGCTTAAAAATGATGGGAAGACGTAGAAGCTTTACCTTCACCAATCGTTTCAGAAGTTTCAGAGATTGCAGAGAATAAGAAGAACAGGCTAAACAGGAAGAGAGTTTTGACCAAACAAACAAAGAAGAAGATGACAGTGCCTGTTGTCGACACTTCCGTGTTGGGTTTGGGTTTTTGGGCTTTTAGTTTTTATTGGTTTTTTTTGTTTTGTTTTGGGTTTTATATTTTTTGGGGACTTATTTTTTGATTTGCTGTCTGCAAGTTGTGTAAAGAAATGACATTCTCTATTTCTCGTTTATTTATTTTATAACACTCGATTCATATATTATTCTTACAAAAATTCAATTCAATTTAACTATTATAATAAAATTTTAATGATTCAGAACACAGTGTTCATGAATTTATTTGAACTCATTTATGTCTCAAATATTTACAATTTGACTAATATGTTGCAAGAATCTTTGAGATATAACTTGAAAAATAGACAGTTGGAATTGTTGAAGTTCGATGTGGTATAAGTCCCACAACTAATCTCCATGTTTTGAAAAAAATGAGGATCTCTTCCCTTAAAAAGGTGATTTTTCAGTGTGCACGAAACAATGGGAGGTATGTTATATGCTGTTATACAAGTAGATAAAAAAAAAATTTCAAGAACCGTTTAACTTGTATAATGATATATAACGTATGTGTCCATATTACAACAAGCCCCTTAAAAGCTCCGGATATTGGTGAGTGAGTTTGTAAATGGGCTATGTAACCCAATTCCCCTTTTTTAATTGACCCCAATAAGCATTAGCTAATGGCAGATTATTTAGGGAAAAAGAAAGGTTTCTTCACACCCCGTCATCAACTACTTGACATATATAAAGCAGACAGGCCCAATTCGCCTCTGTGCAAGATATCCCGCAAGATCCAGAGGACCGTAGTCTATATTTTTTGTGCAAATTTAAAATGTGTGTCTATTCAAAAGCTTAAATCCGAGTTCAAATATCATTTACGTCCACCTGAGCAGCATTCATGGATACATTGTCATTCGTTGAGAGTATCATTTGACAAGGAGCAAATAAATGATGCCATAAAATTTCTTATTTTGCACAATGCCACCAGAAATTAGATCCTAATTGTTAGCAACATTGATTCAGACTTGGAGAACGAAATAGTTTATTGTTTGTTCAAGATAAAGGGAGCATATGGGACAAAAGGTGAAGACAATGTACTGGACAGGCCACAGTATGTTTACACATTCCAACCTGCAGAACAAATTTCCTAATGATAGGACCAAGAAACAGGGAAAACAAGAGGACAGAAAGAAAAAAAGAAGAAGCAATTTAAGCTGCATGCAGGAAAAAAGATTACAAATTTCTCTGAATTTGTTTGAAAGTTTCTTTCAAAACAAAAGATAATTATGATGAGGAAGCATTTTGATGACGTTTCTTCCACAGCAGAAACGCCACATCATGTAAAACGAAAATTAAAAAAATATCAAGGTGACCACTAGTCAGAAGAACTTACCATTTCTTAATCTCTATGGAACTGCTTTCATTTTCTCCAATCCCATTAACACGTGGTGAGCCCAAGCTAGAGCCATTTTCATGGTCACCTGGATGAAGCATGTGGGAAAATCCCTGCCCAATTGACTTCCATAATCGTGTAGGAAGATTAGACTGCAAACTGCCAGCACTCCTACCAAGTTATGGTTCAGTTGGCCTTGCCACCGCAGGGTCTAGTTCAGAGAATCTTACAGCACCTAAAAGTTGTTCTGGAAGCTCTGATTCAGTTTGGCTCTCGATGAGAAATGCAAGGTCAACGGTCAGGTTGTGATATAACCAGATGCAAGATGAACTATTGCACTTGCAACCATGGAAGACCCAATATCCATGTCTACTTCTAAGAAACTATCTGATGCACAATAATTACAAGAAAGGGCATGCCCAATTATGCATATGGCCTGCTCCCCAACTGCTTTCCTCACAATCCAAGGGCCCTTGACAATGTTGGCAATCAATTTAAGCCTCGAATTCCTAATCCCATCATCACCTTTCAAGAACTGGTCCATCAAAGACCCCTCCGGAATAGGCTCTCTGGTAGTAAAATACGCCACAGCACTATAATTATCCTTACTCGGAACTTAAAGATTGAAAGCCCAAACGAAAGGCTTATCACCTTTTGGAAACTCTTCCCCAATAGCCTTCTTGACACGACTACTTGGATGTTTTAAGACCTCCCCAATCTTTGTCGAACTTCTAATCCAATCGAAACCAAGAGACTTTAGAAGATATTCACTAGTAGGAACTTTAACCCTGGTTGACAAGTAGTCTGGACCTCTAACCAAGAACTTGTATCCAAGTGGAGAAGCCCAACCATTTCGGCAATTGTCCGGATCAAGAAGTGGAACAGCTCCTTCTGATCTCACTCTCTCTATCCATTCAAGCTCCTTCTTTTCACCAGTGTTGTCCATACGAGATTTTCCTTCAAAGTAAGTCTATCACATAATAAGAGAAAACAAGATAAATACGAAAAGAGTATAGCTGTTTTCCTGAATTACGTTCAATTTGTGTTGTAGATACACAACCAATAAATATGGCCATATTATCCTGGCAATTGCAAATTCTACAAATACTTTATAGTTTATACTATAGACAATAACCAAGATAAATGCCCCAAGAATCAGAGTGAAGGTATTTTGTACTCCTGTAACTATGCTGAAACAACAGTTTCTTTCTGATAATCACACAACTATTCTTCATACCCTTCGAAATTTGAGAACGGCGATAGCCAGATGCTATTGCCACATATAACATTTTCACCACCACCGATCAACATATATTTCTCCAAAGAAGTTATATTTCCCTGCACCCTCTTCCCTGGTATGCTAATGTACCTACCCTCCTTACCTCCTCACCCTGTTCTTATTTACAACAGAAAGAAAAATCCAGAGCAATCGTCTAATAGCTCAACAATTTTTTTTTCTTGTAAATGAGCAAGGGGACCATAGAAACTTCTTTTCGAACGACTCCACTCAAAGTTGTTTGGGAGCATATGCTCCTATCAACTTTACACAGGACATACAAAAGAAGTACTTTGATCCTATTAGACGGGGGAGGGTGAAGAAGCTAGGACAGAAGGGTAGAGTTCAAGAGAGTAGAATGCGTTTAGGAACGTGGAATATAGGAACCTTAACGGGAAAATCTATGGAAGTAGTGGAAGTTATGGTGAGGAGAAGGATAAATATTATGTGCCTACAAGAAACTAAGTGGGTTGGTCTTAAGGCAAAGGATCTAGAAAACTCAGGGTTTAAACTTTGATATTCGGGCACAAATAGAACGAGAAACGGTGTTGACATCATCGTGGACAAGGCCTTGACACAAGATGTTGTAGATGTCAAGAGGGTAGGAGATAGAATCATGGCAATCAAGATTGTAATAGGACAAGAACTCATCAATGTGATTAGTGCGTACACACCCCAAGTAGGGTTGGATACGAGTTCAAAGGAGAAATTTTGGGAATACCTTGGAGACTTGGTGCAAGGAATTGCTCAAATGGAGAAGTTATTTATAGGAGGAGATTTAAATGGACACGTGGGCAAGGAGACAGGCAACTATGGAGGTTTTCATGGTGGCCATGGTTTTGGGGAGAGAAACGAGGATGTGGAAGCTATCTTGGATTTTGCAATGGCATATGATCTCTTCTTAGCCAACACCTTCTTTAAAAAGAGAGAAGAACATGTGATCACCTACAAGAGTGGGTCGTCAAAAACACAAATAGATTTTCTTCTAATGAGGAAAGGGGATCGTATAACTTGTAAGGATTGCAAAGTTATACCGGGAGAGAGCTTGGCTAATCAACATCGCTTGTTGGTGATGGATGTACATATCAAAAGAGTGAGAAAAAAAGAACAAGACTTGGAAGTGCCCAAGGACTAGATGGTGGAATCTAAAAGGAGAAAAACAAGCCATTTTCAAAGAGAAAGTAATCACCCAGTGTGTGTGGGATAGAAAGGGGGAAGCTAGCCAAATGTGGGATTCCATGGCTAGTTGTATCCGAAAAGTAGCAAAAGAGGTATTAGGAGAGTCCAAGGGCTTTGCTCCACACCAAAAGGAATATTGGTGGTGGAATTAGGAGGTACAAACAAAGGTGAAGGCTAAGAAGGAATGTTGTAAAGCCTTATACAAGGATAGGACCAATGAAAATGGTGAAAGGTATAGAAGAGCGAAGTAAGAGGCAAAGAAAGCTGTGAGAGAAGCTAAGTTAGCAGCTTATGACGATATGTATAAGCGACTAGATACCAAAGAATGAGAGTTTGATATCTATAAACTAGCTAGAGCAAGGGAAAAGAAGACAAGGGACAAGAAGACAAGGGACCTAAACCAAGTGAGGTGCATCAAGGATGAGGATGGAAAGGTTCTTGCTACAGAGAACGCGGTCACAGACAGATGGAGAAGTTATTTTCATAATCATTTCAATGAAGGACATGAAAAAAGTACTTCTTTAGGGGAGTTGAGTAACTCAGAAGAGTGTAGAAACTACTCATTTTATCGTCGAATCAGGAAGGAAGAAGTGGTTGTAGCTTTGAAGAAGATAAAGCATAAAAAAGCAGTGGGCCCAGACTATATACCGATCGAAGTGTGGAAAGTCTTGGGAGAGACAGGTATAGCATGGCTCACTGACCTTTTCAATAGGATTTTGAAAACGAAGAAGATGCCAAATGAGTGGCGAAAAAGCACTTTGGTGCCTATCTACAAGAATAAGGGCGACGTACAAAATTGCATGAACTATAGAGATATTAAGCTAATGAGTCATACAATGAAGCTCTGGGAGAGAGTCATTGAGCATAGATTGAGGCAAGAGACACAGGTTTCGGACAACCAATTCGGGTTCATGCCAGGGCGCTCAACCATGGAGGCAATCTATCTCTTACAAAGATTGATGGAAAGATATAAAGATGGGAAAAAGGATTTACACATGGTCTTTATAGATTTGGAAAAAGCGTATGATAGGGTCCTAAGAGACATTTTTTGGAGGATTTTAGAGAAGAAAGGAGTACGAGTAGCATATATCCAAGCTATAAAGGATATGTATGAAGGAGCAAAGACTGCCGTAAAAACTCATGAAGGACAAACGGAAAGCTTCCCCATAACTATAGGATTACATCAAGGCTCATCCTTAAGTCCTTACCTTTTTGCGTTGGTAATGGATGAGTTAACAGGACATATTCAAGAGGATATTCCTTGGTGTATGCTTTTCGCAGACGATATAGTGTTGATAGATGAAACTCAGGAATGGGTAAATGCGAAGCTTAACCTTTGGAGAGAAGTGTTGGAATCTAAAGGTCTTCGCCTAAGCCGATCAAAGACAGAATATATGGAGTGCAAGTTCAGTGCTAATGGAGGCCAAAATGAGTTAAGGGTGAGGATCGGAGATCAGGAAATACCAAAGAGCGACCGTTTTCGCTACCTAGGATCTATCTTGCAAAAGAACGGAGAATTAGATGGAGATCTCAACCATAGAATACAAGCTGGATGGATGAAGTGTAAGAGTGCATCCGGCGTGTTGTGTGATCGCCGTATGCCACTGAAGCTCAAGGGAAAATTTTATAGGACGACAATAAGGCCGACGATGCTGTATGGCATAGAATGTTGGGCGGTGAAACATCAACATGTACACAAAATGGGTGTAGCGGAGATGAGGAAGCTTCGTTGGATGTGTGGGCACACGAGAAAGGATAAGATTAGGAATGAGGATATCCGAGGTAAAGTAGGAGTAGCCGAAATTGAAGGAAAGCTGAGAGAAAATCGGTTACGGTGGTTTGGACATGTGCAAATAATGCCTATTGACGCTCTGGTTAGAAAATGCGACTACGGGACAGAGGTTCAGGGCCGAAGGGGTAGAGGAAGACCTAGGAAAACTTTGGAAGAGACTCTAAGAAAAGACTTAGAGTACTTGGATCTAACGGAGGACATGACACATGACCGAGCACTATGGCGTTCTAAGATTCATATAGCCGACCCCACTCAGTGACTTTGATTTTTCAAGTCTCCAATCGAGAAGTTTTCCTCACTCGGGAAATTAAGGGAACACTACCTCAACTTACATGCTTCACTCACAAAGCTTCAACATACAAGCTTCAACAAAAGAAAAATTCAAAGAACTTAGCGAAGAAGGCTTTGGTGTATTTAACACAATACGTTGAAATGAAACAAAGCTTATTTATTGATATCTCCGATAAGTTACAAATATGTACATATACATGAGTCAAAATAAACAAACAAGAGGGAGCCTTCACAAAGGTTGCTTAGGAGAAGTCTCAGCAGTCGGTAAAGCCCCAGAAAGAGAAGGCACCAGAGGGGGATCATTCGGAGCCTCAGTACTGGACAGAACCCTAGAAGGAGGAGGCATCAGAGGTTGATCATTTGGAGCTTCATTACGCAGTACAGCCCCAGAAGACGAAGGCAATAAATGCCTTTGGAACAAACCCACAAACCTCTGATGATCAAGTAAAATCTGACCATCAGATTCCTTCATCTGGTCAAGCTTCCTCTTCATGTTTGTAGCATAGTCATGTGCGAGCCGGTGCAACTGTTTATTCTCATGCTTGAGCCCTCTAATCTCATGTTTGAGACTCATCACTTCAGCCGCCAATGATTCAACTTGGCGGGTTCGAGCAAATAGGCGTTGGGCCATATTAGACACAGAACCTGCACACTGAACACTGAGAGCCAGAGAATCCTTAACAGCCAACTCATCAGACCGTTTGGAAAGTAGTCTGTTATCTTTGGGAGTGAGAAGGTTCCTAGCCACCACCGCAGCGGTCATATCATTCTTCATCACGGAATCTCCAACGGTAAGAAGACTAGTAGGGGATAAGAAGGATGGGTGCCATATGTTGTCTGGAGAAGGCATGGTAGCCTCTTCAACAAGGTTCAAGTCAAAACGACGGTCAGAGGGGCCAGACATTTTTAAAGGTGTTGAAGAGAGAAGAGGTCGGACAAATCAAGATCTTAGAAATGCAAGAAGGGAGCTTCTACTGGTAGAGATTCAAGTGTGCTTTGGAACTTAATGCCAGCTTCTATAAAAATTTGCACTTGACGGAGCTTCAGAAATCGAAGAGGCGCCTGCTCAGAAATCGAAAAGGCGTTTGCTTTCTCAAAAGTTGGGCTGCTTAGAAACCACGAGGGCCGATCTCAGAAATCGAAGAGGCGTTTGCTTTCTTAAAAGCTGGGCTGCTCAACGACCACGAAGGTCGATCTCAGAAATCGAAGAGGCGCTTGCTTTCTCAAAAGCTGGGCTGCTAAGAGACCACGAGGGCCGATCTCAGAAATCAAAGAAGCACCTGATTTTTCAGCTTTGTCAGCACCTGTCACATACACACTCAGCTTTGCGGAAATTACGGGCATTCTGTCGAATATTTCTGGTGAAGTAGAAAGCATGTGAATCTTAATGTTCAATCATCCACTTTCCACACGCAACATCAGCTCATGGGTACCACAGATAACTTTGCCAAAGATCTCTGACAAAGTTTAGACACGTAAAGCTTGCAGCTCCCATTACATCGATATGACCAAGGGTAAAAGAATAGCAAAGAAACAGCACTAACAAAGTTTAGCCACATAAATTTTGAAGGTCTAGCTACCATATTATTACCCACAAGGGTAAAGGAACAGGACCACTGCTGGATAATTGAAAAGTCCCTGTGTGTCAACCTCTGTGCTCCGTGGCAAGGTAGACTGGCAAACATGCCCAACCTTTACTCGCATTTGAGAAAACACTCCCAACAAGATTGCTTGCTCCAAGATCGAAGAGGCACCGTCCTCCGAATCTTGAGAGCCAGACTCCCAGCAGGATTGCTTTCTCAAAAATCGAAGATGCATCGTTCTCTGAATCTCGAGAGCCAGATCCCCGACAAAATTGCTTGTTCGAAAACCGAAGAGGCACCGCTTTCTCAACTTCGAGAGCCAGATCTCCTTGGATAAAGTTTGTCTGTAATCTTCACACGCAACATCAGCTTTCCAGATACCACAGACCACTTTTCCAAAGTGATCTGACAGAGTTAAAACACGTGAAGCTGGCAGCTCCCACTACCGTGCTATGACCAAACAGGGTAAAGGAATAGCATTACTACTTGTTGTTAGGGAGACTCCTATATATGTCGACCTCCATCCTCAACGGACAGGCGGACCTGCAAAAATGCTCAACCCTTCCTCATATCTGAGAGGGCACTCCCAACGAAGCCTCTTGAAATACTCAGCTTTCTTCCCCCCCCCCCCGATAATACCTCTGCAAACAAGCTACACCAGAGCAAGAATATCTCATATCATCAGGGTTAAAAGCAAGAGTATCCCATATCATGCTTTTTCCCTGTCTTTTCCTTTGGCCTTGTTCTTACCTGCAGGACAAGGAGAAAGAGAGCAATCAGTCAGCACTTGGAATCAAGCTTCCAGTCAAGAACTGACTACCTGGAACCCCTTACCTGATTACTTACCTGACATTGCTCTCGAGTACTAATCTTCAACATCTTATGCTTCCAAAGAAGATACCACATCTGCCTGAGGAACAGATAGGGCAAGTGAGAATGATACAAGGAAGCATGTGGAGACAAGCATAACAGAACACGTGCCGATACATCCACTACTTTGTCAACAGCAAAAGTATCCCATATCAGCAGGGTCGAACGTACTCTAGATTTGATGAACTTGTTTTGACCCTCAAATTCTTCAGTCGGCCTTATACTCTGGAGGAAACCAGAAAACCCTCTAACCCAGTTCAAGAATAAGTATGTGGAAAGTTACTTCTTCAAAAGCAAAAGTATCTCATATCATCTCTTCTCCTTTTTCTTCTCTTTATCCTTCATGCTGCCTGCAAGATAGGGAGAATGAGAACAATCAGCCGGAACTCGAAATCAAACTTCTAATCTGGGACTGATTGCTTAGAGCTCTGATTGCTTACCTTGTCTGTCACCTCTTTCAGCAGATCCCCTAGCTCGGCGACTTGGGGGACTCCTACTACATGGTTTGTATCGTGCTTGACCAAGCCTGAAACTACAAGTAAGCTTCAAGTGAAATTAATACATTACATTGTGCATCTCCACCAGTTAAAGATACCATCCCTGGATGGAGGAATAGTACTTCCAGATAATATGCCACATCTACCTATGAGATAGATAAGGCAGGTGAAAACGATACCACACTTCGGTACTTAGAAGTTTCGTGATTACGAGATCATTCTCCCATAATATTTCCTAATGTCATTTGCACTAAATCATTCACTTGTACTCACTAAAGGAGAGCTTGAATCTATGTACTTGTGTAAACCCTTCATAATTAATGAGAACTCCTCTACTCCGTGGACGTAGCCAATCTGGGTAAACCACGTACATCTTGTGTTTGCTTTCCTATCTCTATCCATTTACATACTTATCCACACTAATGACTGGAGCAATCTAGCGAAGATCACAAACTTAATACTTTTTGTTGTACCAAAGTCCTCACTGATTTTGTGCATCAACAATCCTTAAGTCCTTACCTTTTTGCGTTGGTAATGGATGAGTTAACAGGACATATTCAAGATGATATTCCTTGGTATATGCTTTTCGCAAACGATATAGTGTTGATAGATGAAACTCAGGAAAGGGTAAATGCGAAGCTTAACCTTTGGAGAGAAGTGTTGGAATCTAAAGGTCTTCGCCTAAGCCGATCAAAGATAGAATATTGTTGGAAATGTGCCCTAAAACCAATCATATGATGATACTTTACGGACATTTCAAATGTTAAACTAATCTAGTTTAACATATAAAGGGCAAAGATTATTGTTTGAGCCGTCTCATATAAATGTTATATGCTTAAACGATAAAGTCCAAGGAATATGTGATTGGGAGAATGCAATCTAATGAAGTTAGATTAATGAGACAATTCTTTCGTAGACACATCCTAAATGTTCCTGATCATAGGATTACCAATTGGGCATTGACAGTCCGTTAAGATCAGTACGTACTGTGTCTTCTCTCAGGGAGAGTGACTAGTCTCGAGTCATTGGTGTGTGTGACATCAAGACAAGTACGTAGGTGCTCAATAAGAGAATGAGTTCACTGAACGTGATCAACAAAAGAGTTCTTATATTCCATGTCACATGAGAACTCATGGTTGGGATAATGCAAAGTAGTCCTTTTACCTGAGGCATCACAGTTGTCTTGTGGTTAAGTCCTTAATCTTTGATTATGTCTAATTCACCCCCTCGGGGTGTCACGACATCGTTGGGGTTAAGCCACTTAGCTATGGAGACAAGTGAATGCGCAACAAGGGATCTCTAACCTTCAAACAGTTGAGGGAGAATACTCTATGATATGATTTGGAATCTCTGGCCAGAGTATGAATGAGATTGGGGAATGCGTTCCAAATCACATTCAAGGAAATCATATAAGCAAACGATTCACATTGGATAGTAGACATGAGTAAATAAACTATCATACCAAACAATGTGGTCAAGAGTATTAGATTAGAGAAGGACCGTATTGCATTTGTAATCCCGAACTGAATAGGTTCTCCACCTCTTCTGATTAGCTTGGGTAACCATGATATGCTGCTAGGTGTCACTCATGGTTTGTGGAAGCCCTAAACGTGTGTAATCACTAAAGGGAGAATTGAAAATAGTTTCAATTCACAATCGATGTAAAATGGTTTTAATCGCCCACTACCTCGCTAAAAGGAACCTAATGGATCGCACACCGTAAAAGGTAGAGATTGAAGATTAAACGGAAATGAGTAAGAATGATTAAATGGTTTAATCATTTAATTATGGCAAGGATTAATTAATATGTTAATTAATCAAACGAATAAGTTCGTTAAAGACTTCGGGATAGTTTTGAACCTTAAGGCCCAATGGGCTTCGAACGTCAAGCCCATTAACTTAAATTGTATGACAATTTAATGAATAAAGATTCATTAAAGCCCAAAAGCCCAAACATCCCTAAATGGCCGGCCATATTAGATGAATTAGGGTTTTGGTTGTTTAGGTTACTTAAAGAAGTGACTATATAAATGACTTTATAGCCAAAATTCATTAAGGAAAAATTAAGGGTTTATTTTGAGGGAAAATTGGTGAGAATTGTCTCTCCATTTTCTCTCTAAAGAGGCCAACACCTTGGAGGGTACATCTAGCAATCCTACTACTCCAAGGTCACTCATTTCTTCTACAATCAAACCTTGGTGAAGAGACTTAGAGGTTCCCTATTTTGGGAACTTGGAGAAACCTATTTTTCCATCCAAATCCATGGATCTAAGAAGCAAGGAATGAAGGCCCTATCTCTTTGGGTGATTAGCCTTTGCTTATGCAAAGAGGAATCTACAAAGGTAATAATTTCAACTCACTTTGTTTTGAGTTGATTATTGGTTCACCAATCTACTAGGCTTTGAATTTCATGGTAATGTTTTGTTTTTTAGTGCATGCAAGCATGATTCCGCCTTTTAATTGTTAATTGCATGCTATATGATGTTGCTCAAATGAACATGTTTTTCAAAATAAATCCTTCAAGTGGTATCAGAGCCTAGGTCTAGTAGTTGGTGAATCCTTTTGGGTTTTGTAGTTCATAAGTTTATGATTTAAAAGTTGTAATTGTTACAAGCTTTATTCTTGCTTCTTTGAATGTAAATTTTGTTTGAAAATTTGCCATCTCAAATGTTGTAGATGTAGTTCATATGAGGATGAATATTGGAGCTAAAATTTGGTGCCATGATTTTAGGGATTTTCGGCCAAATCCAAAGGGTGATTTTTTGGGTTCATGTTTGTCTTGTTAAAATGGTTTTAAGGTGACTTTTGGAACCCCTAAGTACCCTAGGATGTTAGCCTCATTTTGAATGATAAAAATTTGAGTTTTATTGCATGAAAACATTCATGGAGCTCTTATGGGTTTTCATGGATGTTCTTCATATGTTCTTGATGTTCTTGCCAAGAACACAAAGGTTTGTGTTTTGATTCAAAGTTTTGATTTATTTCATAAAGTTTATGATATATGTTTTTCAAATGATTTATCATGTATTTAAAGTGTTAAATATTTGTATAAATGATGATGGAAACATCAATCATCAAAACATATATTAATTTTATGAAAGTATTTAAAGTGTTAAATATTTGTATAAATGATGATGGAAACATCAATCATCAAAACATATATTATTTTTATGAAAGGTGAAAGCACTACTTGATTGTTTTTTACAAAAATAATAAATCAAAACACCCACCACTCATTTTTATCCCTAAAAACCGGCCACCCTAATAAAATAGGGTATTTTTGGGGCTTTTATGCAATTACATAAAGTTTTGATACTTTTGTGTATTTGTACTTTGACCCGAAAGTTTACGTTTTGACGTTAAGGCCTAAAAACGCTAAAGGACAAATTGTTTTGCTCCTTTAATGAAGTTTTGAATTTATTTAAATTTTGGGTTCTAGTTGTATTTACATGAAGTAGTGACTTTTGTGTTTTTACAAAGTGACCCCAAAAGTTTATGTTTTCGCAATATGGCCCAAAAAGTTGTGGTTATTGCATGATGGCCCAAATAGGATGAGAACAAAATTGTTTTGTCTTTTTAAATGAGAATTGGATTTTCATTTTGTTTAGCTCCACTTAAATCAATTTTATGGATACAAAAACCAAATGAAAATGTTGCATTCAATTAATTAGTTAAAGCGTTAATTAATTAAAGGATGATTATGAACCTAAGCCTAATATAATTGAGCTATGTGAAAGGCGTTTCAAATTTGTTTGAACCATGGGAATGTGTAGATTAGATTTTGGTTGTAATTTGATTTGATCAAATGTTGTAAAAGGGCATAAGTCCTTCTTTACTTTAAGGTAATTTGTTTTATGCAAATGTTGTAATGAGCATAAGCTCATCCTTTACTTTGAAGTATTTCTTTCTTGCTTTATATGATATGCATGAAAATGAAGTAATTGGGTCCAACGCCCCTAAGACAACACGCCTTAATGTGATTAAACGCGTAACTAAAATCAATCTCCATCCCTAGACCGAGATTCAACACAAGGCTCGTGTTGAATCTAAACAAAGGTTCATAGTCATCCTAAGGCCCTAAGGCAACTATATAGTCTATCAAATGAATGCAAACCTTATGTTAGTAGTAACATATACTCTTGCTTTAAAAACCGTTTTAAAAGCATAGTGGGAGTATTATGTACAACTAAAACAATCATATGGACCAATAGTTGTAATAGGACCAAAATTGTTTTAATAGAGATTAAAATGTATATTGATATGTGATGAGACCTAAAACCCTCAACCAAACCAATATTAAGTTGATAAGCGGAGAGTGCTTAGAACACTCTTTCGTGGCCTTCCACCGTGGTAGGCTCCGATCGTTTGTGACTCGTACACCGGCTTCACCCTATAATGGGGGAGTACAAAGTGTGTGCTTACATTCAGGAGGAGTTCTATATACATACATGATGAAGTGAGGTAGGCAACGAGTTTAGCCAACATGATATAATTCTGAGGCTATGCTTGAACACCTACACGAACTAGGCATGGTGGGAATGACTTAACTAAGTACAATGACGCCAACATGATATAATTCTGAGGCATCATTTTCTAGAGGCCAAACTAGATGGGTACTTGCAAGAGGTTGTTGCAAATGAGTAAGCGTACTCTCTCATTATTATTAACGCTAGCCAACATGATATAATTCTGAGGTGGGCTTGGTAGTAGTGAGTCTCCCATAACCTACTAAGAGTTTCATCCAAAACTCTCGAATTCCAATGAGGGATATGGAATTTGCCAAAAATAGTGGGTGGTGCTATTTTGATTTAAAGACCCGAATCAAATGGCTTAAAATCAATCAATCTATATTCGTTATGTATTTGTTTACCAATATATTTGCAAACGCTATCCAACACTTGACAAAACCGAATGTTTTAGTTTCCGGACTTGGTACTACAAAACCATAGATTGTCTTTAATGGCTTGTAAATGTACCTAAGTAGTCTCATCCTCACAATCTTCCTATTGATAATGTATCATTAGAAGAATATGTTAGAAAAGGTCTATCATAGAGAGGACAACACTTTTAATGTCATAATTCTTCAATTATAAATTGTTGTATGAAGAAATAAGAGTTGCTTTGAACAACCCTTAGTCAATACAAACACTTAGTGCTTATTTCTTTGTTACTTGAACAAAGAACTTGAGAAGTAAGCACAAGGGCATGGACACTTTATGTGCCATGATTCTTCACTTACAAATTGTTGTATGAAGAAATGAGAGTTGCCTTGTACAACTCTTGAAAGTTTGTAATTATGTTTAGAACATAATGGTTGGTTGACAAAAATAGTCCATTAACATGGACTTATGATGATTTTGAATCATTAAGTGTTGAAGTGTTAAACCACTTAACGAGACGGAAACTAGGCAAGGACTTCACCTTTGTTTCCCCTATCCTAATGGTTCACTAAGTTTATGGTAAACTATGTAGTGAACAATAACCACATACTCTCCAAATTGTTTGATGTGTATAACACAATTGAAAAAGGTTTCAAGAGAGATAGTGGGAGTTTAGGGACCATGACTAATGTAGTCAAAGGTGAAAGTCAAATAAAGAAGATAAATAACTCCAAGGGAACAAACTTTCTTTATGAAAGGATGGACATTGGAAGGGGTATTTGCAAGAAATGTCTTGCAAGTGTCAAGAACACACCTTTCGAAGGTGTTGTAAAATGTTCTTGAAAAGTTCAAAACAGTTGGTTCTTCTACTTGAATGTATGATTCCGTATTAGTAACTATATTTTACAAATCGTTGTAAAAGTGTGACTAATAAGAAGTAGAAGATATATGAGAGAAGAAAAGGTGCTTCACATACGGAACGTGAATAAGATATAGATCTCTGCGAAAGCAGATAGTACTTACTTCCTCATATGAACTACCAAAGAAATTGGATTATAGTAATCTAATTGATTGTCTCTATAGTAGAGATGATATGGTAGTGTTAACTGTTTAGAATATAATGATGCTTAAAACCCAAAAGGTTGCAAGGTAGTGACTAATCCCAACTAAATTGTGATACCTCTAAAACATAAGTTACGAGTTGGTGAAACAAGGATGCTTTGGATCGTTAGATCCGGATCCAATACCTTCTTGTTAAAATTGTATAGAGGCGAAATGTTCGAATCTTTATTCTTTTGGAAAGAAGAAAGAATCACAAAAGTTGTTGAGGTTAATTCACTTAGATGTTAGTGGCACTTGTCCACAACATAATACTACTCATGTTATATGACATTCACCGAAGATCACTCTCGGTTGGACTATAGTTTATTTTGAATAAACACAAGTCCGAATACTTTGCAAAAAGTTTCAAAGAATTCAAGAAATGTAAATAGATGAGTAAGATATCTAAAGTATTTACCTCTTTAGATTTGATCCAAGGAAAGGTAACACTTTAGATGAGTTTCCTTGAATGATATCAAGGAAAATAGCATCATAAGATGATGTATTTCTCCATTAGGAGAAGAACGAACTAAAATAAGATTTAGTTCGTTAGATGTTATCTATTACCCATATATAGGATATATACTTCTAAAACAATATGATTGTCAATTAGAAGATCTTCCAAAATTTTCATAACTCCATAAGATGTAGTTGGAAAGAAAGACAAATCTTAAGCATGTTAAGATTTGAGGTTGTGTGCTAATAAGCAATATTTGTTTGATAACAATCTTGTGGGATATCCTTAAATTAACTTTTGGATATCGCTTCTATAATCCAACTAACAAATGTTGTTTTGTTGGGAAGTTCATTGTAATCCTACAATGTGATTTGCCTAAGAGCAAATGAACGAGAGATAGAACTCAAAGAATGGGTTCTTTAAGAGACAAGGAAGTAATCAACAAATATAACAACCTAGTTCCTATACCTCAAGCTCCAAGGTAGTCAATAAGGATTTATAAACCGTCTCAGTTGAATGGTTTTGAACTTTATGACTATGTCATAGAGTTGCACCTCTTAATTCGAAAGAAGTAAGAATGAAAATCCTTATACACTGAGTGCATATACGATATATACTCAAGGAAATGATAAAGTACCATTTGACTCGAAATAATGAAACCTTCATAGCTAATTGGTAGCTTAAGGTGACTACAATCAAAGAAAATGGTTGACTTTGAAGAAACCATCTTTGAGATAGTCTTAGTTTCAATTAATTCGAAGATTGCTAGCTACAACTAAATGGTGATTCAATGTTTGGACATCATTAAGATAGTCTTGATAATATATGTCTAAAACTATGAATCACAAGACATGTAAGTTGTAGAGATCCATCCATCATGGATCTTAGCAAGCTAGTGGGAGCTATTTGCATCTTATGAGAAAAAGATCAAATCGTTTGATTGCTTATAAAGATGTAAATGAATCTTTTGTTTACTAGGTTTACAAAAGATTAGTGGGAGTTAATCATGTTCCTAAAATTTAAAATATATATGATATATTAATTTTGGAAATGAAATGAATTCTTCTTCATTAAAGTTATGACTTTAAGCATTCTATAAACGATAGAATGTATATGGGAGATATAGTCTATATACATGGGAATGAAATCTATATTGATAGATTTTAGGATATAATTGGATTGTATCAATCCCTAATAATAGACAAGAGATGCTGGGAAGTTTCTCATATGATGATAAACTTCAATCAAATGGACAATTCTAGTAAGACTAAGAAGTTGTTGACTCCCAAAGAAATAATGCGTAAATAGAATCCTTTATGCGTAAGCAGAAAGGTGATTTATGTATTTCATATTGTATGAAAAACATTGATATGAGTTGTACCTAGAACGGTACAAGACGATATCAATACAAGCCCAGGATCAGAACCATGGCAACTGTCAAGTGAGTCCTTAAGTATTTAAGAAATACTAAAGGATAAATTCCTCAAAGATCGAGGAAGAATTAGAGTAACGTAATGAAAGCGTAAATGTATTAGATTATGAATCTAATCCATCATTGGATGTTTCTTCATTACGAATGAAGAAATAAACAGATATCTCTTTATTATGACTAAAGAGATATTTGGATGGAAACATTAAAGTAATGACTTTAGTGTGTTCCATTATGAATGCAAGATATATTGCCATATAGAAGTTTACAACAATGTTGTTTGGATAGGAAAGTTCGTTTATGAACTCTCTATACGGTTCCAACCAGAAAGTGTATGACACTAATGGGGCGATAGCTCAAGCCTGGGAATCAAGGGCTCATCAAGATCCGAACACAAATGAGAGACTGAACCACATGATTGAGAATCATGTATAATGGTGACGTCGTTATTCTCAAGGTTGCTTCTATGGATAACATATAGATATCCATTGTCTAGGCCTACTTTTCAGCCATTTATGAAATGACTACAGAAGAGGTATCATCACTGATGACCAATGCTGATTGGCTCTAGTGCAAGTGGGAGATTGTTGGAAATGTGCCCTAAAACCAATCATATGATGATACTTTACGGACATTTCAAATGTTAAACTAATCTAGTTTAACATATAAAGGGCAAAGATTATTGTTTGAGCCGTCTCATATAAATGTTATATGCTTAAACGATAAAGTCCAAGGAATATGTGATTGGGAGAATGCAATCTAATGAAGTTAGATTAATGAGACAATTCTTTCGTAGACACATCCTAAATGTTCCTGATCATAGGATTACCAATTGGGCATTGACAGTCCGTTAAGATCAGTACGTACTGTGTCTTCTCTCAGGGAGAGTGACTAGTCTCGAGTCATTGGTGTGTGTGACATCAAGACAAGTACGTAGGTGCTCAATAAGAGAATGAGTTCACTGAACGTGATCAACAAAAGAGTTCTTATATTCCATGTCACATGAGAACTCATGGTTGGGATAATGCAAAGTAGTCCTTTTACCTGAGGCATCACAGTTGTCTTGTGGTTAAGTCCTTAATCTTTGATTATGTCTAATTCACCCCCTCGGGGTGTCACGGCATCGTTGGGGTTAAGCCACTTAGCTATGGAGACAAGTGAATGCGCAACAAGGGATCTCTAACCTTCAAACAGTTGAGGGAGAATACTCTATGATATGATTTGGAATCTCTGGCCAGAGTATGAATGAGATTGGGGAATGCGTTCCAAATCACATTCAAGGAAATCATATAAGCAAACGATTCACATTGGATAGTAGACATGAGTAAATAAACTATCATACCAAACAATGTGGTCAAGAGTATTAGATTAGAGAAGGACCGTATTGCATTTGTAATCCCGAACTGAATAGGTTCTCCACCTCTTCTGATTAGCTTGGGTAACCATGATATGCTGCTAGGTGTCACTCATGGTTTGTGGAAGCCCTAAACGTGTGTAATCACTAAAGGGAGAATTAAAAATAGTTTCAATTCACAATCGATGTAAAATGGTTTTAATCGCCCACTACCTCGCTAAAAGGAACCTAATGGATCGCACACCGTAAAAGGTAGAGATTGGAGATTAAACGGAAATGAGTAAGAATGATTAAATGGTTTAATCATTTAATTATGGCAAGGATTAATTAATATGTTAATTAATCAAACGAATAAGTTCGTTAAAGACTTCAGGATAGTTTTGAACCTTAAGGCCCAATGGGCTTCGAACGTCAAGCCCATTAACTTAAATTGTATGACAATTTAATGAATAAAGATTCATTAAAGCCCAAAAGCCCAAACATCCCTAAATGGCCGGCCATATTAGATGAATTAGGGTTTTGGTTGTTTAGGTTACTTAAAGAAGTGACTATATAAATGACTTTATAGCCAAAATTCATTAAGGAAAAATTAAGGGTTTATTTTGGGGGAAAATTGGTGAGAATTGTCTCTCCATTTTCTCTCTAAAGAGGCCAACACCTTGGAGGGTACATCTAGCAATCCTACTACTCCAAGGTCACTCATTTCTTCTACAATCAAACCTTGGTGAAGAGACTTAGAGGTTCCCTATTTTGGGAACTTGGAGAAACCTATTTTTCCATCCAAATCCATGGATCTAAGAAGCAAGGAATGAAGGCCCTATCTCTTTGGGTGATTAGCCTTTGCTTATGCAAAGAGGAATCTACAAAGGTAATAATTTCAACTCACTTTGTTTTGAGTTGATTATTGGTTCACCAATCTACTAGGCTTTGAATTTCATGGTAATGTTTTGTTTTTTAGTGCATGCAAGCATGATTCCGCCTTTTAATTGTTAATTGCATGCTATATGATGTTGCTCAAATGAACATGTTTTTCAAAATAAATCCTTCAAGTGGTATCAGAGCCTAGGTCTAGTAGTTGGTGAATCCTTTTGGGTTTTGTAGTTCATAAGTTTATGATTTAAAAGTTGTAATTGTTACAAGCTTTATTCTTGCTTCTTTGAATGTAAATTTTGTTTGAAAATTTGCCATCTCAAATGTTGTAGATGTAGTTCATATGAGGATGAATATTGGAGCTAAAATTTGGTGCCATGATTTTAGGGATTTTCGGCCAAATCCAAAGGGTGATTTTTTGGGTTCATGTTTGTCTTGTTAAAATGGTTTTAAGGTGACTTTTGGAACCCCTAAGTACCCTAGGATGTTAGCCTCATTTTGAATGATAAAAATTTGAGTTTTATTGCATGAAAACATTCATGGAGCTCTTATGGGTTTTCATGGATGTTCTTCATATGTTCTTGATGTTCTTGCCAAGAACACAAAGGTTTGTGTTTTGATTCAAAGTTTTGATTTATTTCATAAAGTTTATGATATATGTTTTTCAAATGATTTATCATGTATTTAAAGTGTTAAATATTTGTATAAATGATGATGGAAACATCAATCATCAAAACATATATTAATTTTATGAAAGTATTTAAAGTGTTAAATATTTGTATAAATGATGATGGAAACATCAATCATCAAAACATATATTATTTTTATGAAAGGTGAAAGCACTACTTGATTGTTTTTTACAAAAATAATAAATCAAAACACCCACCACTCATTTTTATCCCTAAAAACCGGCCACCCTAATAAAATAGGGTATTTTTGGGGCTTTTATGCAATTACATAAAGTTTTGATACTTTTGTGTATTTGTACTTTGACCCGAAAGTTTACGTTTTGACGTTAAGGCCTAAAAACGCTAAAGGACAAATTGTTTTGCTCCTTTAATGAAGTTTTGAATTTATTTAAATTTTGGGTTCTAGTTGTATTTACATGAAGTAGTGACTTTTGTGTTTTTACAAAGTGACCCCAAAAGTTTATGTTTTCGCAATATGGCCCAAAAAGTTGTGGTTATTGCATGATGGCCCAAATAGGATGAGAACAAAATTGTTTTGTCTTTTTAAATGAGAATTGGATTTTCATTTTGTTTAGCTCCACTTAAATCAATTTTATGGATACAAAAACCAAATGAAAATGTTGCATTCAATTAATTAGTTAAAGCGTTAATTAATTAAAGGATGATTATGAACCTAAGCCTAATATAATTGAGCTATGTGAAAGGCGTTTCAAATTTGTTTGAACCATGGGAATGTGTAGATTAGATTTTGGTTGTAATTTGATTTGATCAAATGTTGTAAAAGGGCATAAGTCCTTCTTTACTTTAAGGTAATTTGTTTTATGCAAATGTTGTAATGAGCATAAGCTCATCCTTTACTTTGAAGTATTTCTTTCTTGCTTTATATGATATGCATGAAAATGAAGTAATTGGGTCCAACGCCCCTAAGACAACACGCCTTAATGTGATTAAACGCGTAACTAAAATCAATCTCCATCCCTAGACCGAGATTCAACACAAGGCTCGTGTTGAATCTAAACAAAGGTTCATAGTCATCCTAAGGCCCTAAGGCAACTATATAGTCTATCAAATGAATGCAAACCTTATGTTAGTAGTAACATATACTCTTGCTTTAAAAACCGTTTTAAAAGCATAGTGGGAGTATTATGTACAACTAAAACAATCATATGGACCAATAGTTGTAATAGGACCAAAATTGTTTTAATAGAGATTAAAATGTATATTGATATGTGATGAGACCTAAAACCCTCAACCAAACCAATATTAAGTTGATAAGCGGAGAGTGCTTAGAACACTCTTTCGTGGCCTTCCACCGTGGTAGGCTCCGATCGTTTGTGACTCGTACACCGGCTTCACCCTATAATGGGGGAGTACAAAGTGTGTGCTTACATTCAGGAGGAGTTCTATATACATACATGATGAAGTGAGGTAGGCAACGAGTTTAGCCAACATGATATAATTCTGAGGCTATGCTTGAACACCTACACGAACTAGGCATGGTGGGAATGACTTAACTAAGTACAATGACGCCAACATGATATAATTCTGAGGCATCATTTTCTAGAGGCCAAACTAGATGGGTACTTGCAAGAGGTTGTTGCAAATGAGTAAGCGTACTCTCTCATTATTATTAACGCTAGCCAACATGATATAATTCTGAGGTGGGCTTGGTAGTAGTGAGTCTCCCATAACCTACTAAGAGTTTCATCCAAAACTCTCGAATTCCAATGAGGGATATGGAATTTGCCAAAAATAGTGGGTGGTGCTATTTTGATTTAAAGACCCGAATCAAATGGCTTAAAATCAATCAATCTATATTCGTTATGTATTTGTTTACCAATATATTTGCAAACGCTATCCAACACTTGACAAAACCGAATGTTTTAGTTTCCGGACTTGGTACTACAAAACCATAGATTGTCTTTAATGGCTTGTAAATGTACCTAAGTAGTCTCATCCTCACAATCTTCCTATTGATAATGTATCATTAGAAGAATATGTTAGAAAAGGTCTATCATAGAGAGGACAACACTTTTAATGTCATAATTCTTCAATTATAAATTGTTGTATGAAGAAATAAGAGTTGCTTTGAACAACCCTTAGTCAATACAAACACTTAGTGCTTATTTCTTTGTTACTTGAACAAAGAACTTGAGAAGTAAGCACAAGGGCATGGACACTTTATGTGCCATGATTCTTCACTTACAAATTGTTGTATGAAGAAATGAGAGTTGCCTTGTACAACTCTTGAAAGTTTGTAATTATGTTTAGAACATAATGGTTGGTTGACAAAAATAGTCCATTAACATGGACTTATGATGATTTTGAATCATTAAGTGTTGAAGTGTTAAACCACTTAACGAGACGGAAACTAGGCAAGGACTTCACCTTTGTTTCCCCTATCCTAATGGTTCACTAAGTTTATGGTAAACTATGTAGTGAACAATAACCACATACTCTCCAAATTGTTTGATGTGTATAACACAATTGAAAAAGGTTTCAAGAGAGATAGTGGGAGTTTAGGGACCATGACTAATGTAGTCAAAGGTGAAAGTCAAATAAAGAAGATAAATAACTCCAAGGGAACAAACTTTCTTTATGAAAGGATGGACATTGGAAGGGGTATTTGCAAGAAATGTCTTGCAAGTGTCAAGAACACACCTTTCGAAGGTGTTGTAAAATGTTCTTGAAAAGTTCAAAACAGTTGGTTCTTCTACTTGAATGTATGATTCCGTATTAGTAACTATATTTTACAAATCGTTGTAAAAGTGTGACTAATAAGAAGTAGAAGATATATGAGAGAAGAAAAGGTGCTTCACATACGGAACGTGAATAAGATATAGATCTCTGCGAAAGCAGATAGTACTTACTTCCTCATATGAACTACCAAAGAAATTGGATTATAGTAATCTAATTGATTGTCTCTATAGTAGAGATGATATGGTAGTGTTAACTGTTTAGAATATAATGATGCTTAAAACCCAAAAGGTTGCAAGGTAGTGACTAATCCCAACTAAATTGTGATACCTCTAAAACATAAGTTACGAGTTGGTGAAACAAGGATGCTTTGGATCGTTAGATCCGGATCCAATACCTTCTTGTTAAAATTGTATAGAGGCGAAATGTTCGAATCTTTATTCTTTTGGAAAGAAGAAAGAATCACAAAAGTTGTTGAGGTTAATTCACTTAGATGTTAGTGGCACTTGTCCACAACATAATACTACTCATGTTATATGACATTCACCGAAGATCACTCTCGGTTGGACTATAGTTTATTTTGAATAAACACAAGTCCGAATACTTTGCAAAAAGTTTCAAAGAATTCAAGAAATGTAAATAGATGAGTAAGATATCTAAAGTATTTACCTCTTTAGATTTGATCCAAGGAAAGGTAACACTTTAGATGAGTTTCCTTGAATGATATCAAGGAAAATAGCATCATAAGATGATGTATTTCTCCATTAGGAGAAGAACGAACTAAAATAAGATTTAGTTCGTTAGATGTTATCTATTACCCATATATAGGATATATACTTCTAAAACAATATGATTGTCAATTAGAAGATCTTCCAAAATTTTCATAACTCCATAAGATGTAGTTGGAAAGAAAGACAAATCTTAAGCATGTTAAGATTTGAGGTTGTGTGCTAATAAGCAATATTTGTTTGATAACAATCTTGTGGGATATCCTTAAATTAACTTTTGGATATCGCTTCTATAATCCAACTAACAAATGTTGTTTTGTTGGGAAGTTCATTGTAATCCTACAATGTGATTTGCCTAAGAGCAAATGAACGAGAGATAGAACTCAAAGAATGGGTTCTTTAAGAGACAAGGAAGTAATCAACAAATATAACAACCTAGTTCCTATACCTCAAGCTCCAAGGTAGTCAATAAGGATTTATAAACCGTCTCAGTTGAATGGTTTTGAACTTTATGACTATGTCATAGAGTTGCACCTCTTAATTCGAAAGAAGTAAGAATGAAAATCCTTATACACTGAGTGCATATACGATATATACTCAAGGAAATGATAAAGTACCATTTGACTCGAAATAATGAAACCTTCATAGCTAATTGGTAGCTTAAGGTGACTACAATCAAAGAAAATGGTTGACTTTGAAGAAACCATCTTTGAGATAGTCTTAGTTTCAATTAATTCGAAGATTGCTAGCTACAACTAAATGGTGATTCAATGTTTGGACATCATTAAGATAGTCTTGATAATATATGTCTAAAACTATGAATCACAAGACATGTAAGTTGTAGAGATCCATCCATCATGGATCTTAGCAAGCTAGTGGGAGCTATTTGCATCTTATGAGAAAAAGATCAAATCGTTTGATTGCTTATAAAGATGTAAATGAATCTTTTGTTTACTAGGTTTACAAAAGATTAGTGGGAGTTAATCATGTTCCTAAAATTTAAAATATATATGATATATTAATTTTGGAAATGAAATGAATTCTTCTTCGTTAAAGTTATGACTTTAAGCATTCTATAAACGATAGAATGTATATGGGAGATATAGTCTATATACATGGGAATGAAATCTATATTGATAGATTTTAGGATATAATTGGATTGTATCAATCCCTAATAATAGACAAGAGATGCTGGGAAGTTTCTCATATGATGATAAACTTCAATCAAATGGACAATTCTAGTAAGACTAAGAAGTTGTTGACTCCCAAAGAAATAATGCGTAAATAGAATCCTTTATGCGTAAGCAGAAAGGTGATTTATGTATTTCATATTGTATGAAAAACATTGATATGAGTTGTACCTAGAACGGTACAAGACGATATCAATACAAGCCCAGGATCAGAACCATGGCAACTGTCAAGTGAGTCCTTAAGTATTTAAGAAATACTAAAGGATAAATTCCTCAAAGATCGAGGAAGAATTAGAGTAACGTAATGAAAGCGTAAATGTATTAGATTATGAATCTAATCCATCATTGGATGTTTCTTCATTACGAATGAAGAAATAAACAGATATCTCTTTATTATGACTAAAGAGATATTTGGATGGAAACATTAAAGTAATGACTTTAGTGTGTTCCATTATGAATGCAAGATATATTGCCATATAGAAGTTTACAACAATGTTGTTTGGATAGGAAAGTTCGTTTATGAACTCTCTATACGGTTCCAACCAGAAAGTGTATGACACTAATGGGGCGATAGCTCAAGCCTGGGAATCAAGGGCTCATCAAGATCCGAACACAAATGAGAGACTGAACCACATGATTGAGAATCATGTATAATGGTGACGTCGTTATTCTCAAGGTTGCTTCTATGGATAACATATAGATATCCATTGTCTAGGCCTACTTTTCAGCCATTTATGAAATGACTACAGAAGAGGTATCATCACTGATGACCAATGCTGATTGGCTCTAGTGCAAGTGGGAGATTGTTGGAAATGTGCCCTAAAACCAATCATATGATGATACTTTACGGACATTTCAAATGTTAAACTAATCTAGTTTAACATATAAAGGGCAAAGATTATTGTTTGAGCCGTCTCATATAAATGTTATATGCTTAAACGATAAAGTCCAAGGAATATGTGATTGGGAGAATGCAATCTAATGAAGTTAGATTAATGAGACAATTCTTTCGTAGACACATCCTAAATGT